>NW_017257428.1:938685-950215 GCF_001594055.1 Mycetomoellerius zeteki | reverse complement strand
AGGGAAAGATTGTATGCTACAAAGGTCTTATAAAACCTAAGAATTTCAAAGAAAATCTCAGTTAAGACGGAAATTCTTCGGATAACTGTGACCAAATGGTTGGGATCTTCTCCGAAAATATTTACTAACAGAGACATAAATAGTTTGTTCCGAGAAGACAAAACCTGTTTTAATTGAGTTTCTTCATCAACATTTTAAATTTTTATTAACTTTTAAGATTATAATTTCTTTATTGACTTTTTAATCTAAGAAAATTTCTTGATATATTTATGAAATATAAATATATAATAAATATTAATAAATGATAATCTTTATAAAAAAACAAATATAAATTATAGAATATATCAAAATATTAGAAAGTTACTTTGTTTTCAACTATGTAATTGATTTAAATTTTCCTTCAAAATATAAAGTATAAAATGGCAAAATCTTTCGAGATTTTAAGAATTTTTTTAATCGTTTTTCATGAGTCGATATATGCAAATTACAAAATATATAGAAAAAATATTTTTTTATCATCACGATGTGATATATATAATATTAAAAATGATATTATATAATGTGAAAATTTTTTGTTTTCTTGGATCAGCGAAAGCGGCAGACAGACACATGCGGATGGAAGATAAGGTGTAGCAATGCTTGTATGCATAATAAACCGAATGTAGGGTGACGGGTTAACGGCTTCTTTCTAAACAATATTCTGTGCCAACTGATAAGTGCAACGATCGATCAGAGCACATGCTATTTTTGTCTTGCACTATCACGAAACCTTATAGCTGTATAACCCTACCTCTATAACTCGGGCTCATGAAAAAATAATCAACTACAGCTCTCGAATATAGGTGAATAGGAATTTATAAACAACGATCGGAAGCAACACAAACATTTTTTTCAATCTTTTTCAACAGAAAACAAACAACAGAGTTTAATTAAAGTAAAATTTAACTAAAGTCTGATTAACATAAAATTCTGAAACTTTTAATATTTATACATATAAATGTCAATATTTATATATAAATGGAGTATTGCGTAAATTGGATAATATTACGTTACTAAAATTTACAAAATTTACTGAGACAATAACATAAAATAAATTTTAAGCTAAGTATTTTACTCATATTTTTTTTCACACTTTAATTTTATCATATTCTCATATTTTTCGTAGATTACAAAAAATTAATGTATGCCGCTTTGATCAACGATCGTTCGGAATTAGTTCTGGTCTTCGAGTTTGGTTTTCGTCATTCTCAGCGTAAATGCTTTGGTTGTGAGACCTATACCGAGAAATCTGAGCGCGGCTGCTGAACAAATACAAACAGACGTCGATATGAAACGTTCCTGCCGTAAAAATTAGTCGGGTGCCATATCCTAATTTGATCAAAGCACATTAGCTATTTACACTTTTAGGCTGTACGTGTTAGCGTTAATAGAAACAAATATTATTAAAATTGTCTTACCTTTCTTTACCTTTTCATTTAATTTCAATAATATATGATATATTCAATATCTCTCATTAAATTAGAAAGTAGGTTCGATCATTATCAATTATATAAACATATGTCTCTTTAGCAAGATTGTTTAGAACGTTTTGATAATTTGGGTCACAGAAATAAGATATATAGTAGAATTCATTGCTCTTATTTTAATTATAAGCTAATTTTTTTCGTCGCGTGTTAAGAAATTTCTTTGCATGCATAATAAGAACGATGACCTAGAGATAAAATAACAGGAGAGATTGCAATGTTGCTCGAAAAACAAGATTTTCATCCGCGAATAGCCTTAGAGTTTTCAGCAAAGACTAAAGTTCATTCGAGGTCAGTCAAAATTGGGTTGGCTGATTCGGTTCTTTACTTCTTTCTATCTTTCTCTCTCCCTCTATCTCGCGCACGCGTTAGTCACAGCATAAGTACAACTTCGAAAGAGGCTCCGAAAATCTGCGTACAAATAGCCGGAATACGAATGACTGAGACTTTTCTGGGAATCTTCACGCATTCCTCACAACGTTCACCGATGGCGTATCGAACAAGAGATCGTTGAAATTCGCCCACCGTTCGAGAAATCTTATCTGCGGTAACAAGAACATCCCTTAGACATGTATAATATACAGCTCGCTCTGATTCCCTCGGTTCTCCAGACGGCGCGGCACAGCGCGGCGCGGCGTCTGGCTTATGTCCCGTCAGCTTATGTCTCCGACATAAGCCGTCTCCGGCTTCGGCGTCAGCGTGCACGTTAGCCGGCAGCGCAGCAGTGTTATTTGGTTCTTCTCAAGTACTACTACTTGGCATTCCACGCCCTCGGATCTCTGGATCCTGTCTTATCGTGTCTCGTTTCGGCCGTTCTCTCCGCGCGGGAGACATCCTCGAGTTTAGGAGCATGCATGAGACGGAGAATTTTAAATTTGGCAGCGAAATGAAGTCACGAGTACCTGCACTCGAGAAGTAAAGGGAAACAGGTCCAGAACGATCGGTTTTGGCATATTTATTAAATCGTTACATGTAAAATGTCGTTTTATGCCTTTCTCAATGACTTTCAGATAATACCAGAAGAATCGAAAAATATACGCAATTGAAAAACTTCTGCTTATGTTCTTTATGTTTCTCAAGGCGAAAAGCTATTTACATAATCTTGTTTTTACTAAACATGGAAAATATAAGGGCGAGAGGCATCGAGAAGAAGAAATACGTTCTCAGCTTTTTAAGCTGAGATAAGGCATCTGGATTATGCCAAACTGTGAAATTTTTATCTTCCGTAAGGCTTCCGAACAGCTTTTGGAATCTGCACGCTCCTGTTTCTCGGAACTGTCCTCTCCAAAATACCGATGAACGCATACATTTCGCGTTCAAACACTTGGCGAGATACGTGCTATTTACCCACAATATCTTAGCAAAATATGGCACACACGAGAGGAGCGATTATTCGCACCGTCAGCATCGTCTAAGTACCGTACACTTGAGTTAATTAATGCGGTTTGATGCAATCTCGGATAGAAAAAACTCAGTAAAGTATCTTAACTGCGTTATACTTTAATAAATCATTTTTCTTGTAATATACAAGCATTTCGAGCATGCGGCGTTTCTTATAATTTTTTTTAAATCATACATTTCATTGCGTTTTCATTTAATAATCATAAGGAAAGAGAAGATTGTCGTCACGGTACCGATCAGCATAATATCGTTCGTTTAAAAACGAATCGATCAGCCGTGGCTGATCACATACGCACGGCAATACGATATCCTCGTCTATGAACAGGCTACGAAGATCGGCGCGTATCGCGGCGAGCAAGTGACGAGGACAAGCAATCGGTCACGCTGTCACTTTGATGTGTTGTGCAGCCAACAATGTCCGCGCGATGAGATGGTGCTGGGCTGGCCGGTGCGAACAGGTGCAACACGGAGGTGGATCGGGAGGCCGTAACGGTTGTCGCCCCGATACAAAGTCGCGGTGAGGAACGGCGCGGCGAGGGCACCCTCAATTTCGTTCGGGGGCCCCTGGGCCCCTCGTCGTTAAGTCCCTTGGTCCCTTCTTCCCGGTATCGGGCCGGCACCGGGGAGATAGGAAATTCCGCGGGCACGTTGAGATGCCTTCGGTAAACTTTTTTTCGACCGCGACACGGATTACAGACACCTGTCGGCAAGAGGATGCAAGAAGCGCAGATCGTGAGAAGAGAGGAGAGAGAGAGAGAGAGAGAGAGAGAGAGAGAAAGGAAGGAAAAGGACGATGAGAAAAGGAGGGAGAAATGATCGCGGCTGTAAAGCGAGCGCGCGCGTATGATCCATCATCCGCGGCGGAGCCGTGTGATCAGCGTATGATCCATCATCCGGTAACCGCTCGCATCCGCGACCACGGCGAATGCCGATGCCGCAAAGCTATGCGGATGTAACCGGCCGATGATCCGCCACGACCACTCAAGATCTACTTAGAGCCAGAACGGTAATCGAATTTTGCATTTGTAATCGAGAAAAGTAACTTATTCTCAACATTTTGATATTGGGAAATGATGCGTGATGGAACAGCCCAAGTTCTAGAGAGACGACTTGCTTACATTGACAAAAATACTAAATTTTAATAAATATTTGTTCGAATAATTCTAAATAAATATTTACTTATTTAATACAAAAAACCATTAATTTGATTTAATTATCTTTTTTTTTATTGAGCAGTAAATATTGGCTTAGCAACTTGTTTTTCGATGTAGAATGAAAAAAAGACATCCACGAACAAAAGTAACGTTTCTTTTGAAATATCGTGTTTTTGCGTGTCGTCTAGGCACAGCTTCGTGCAATCGTACGTTACGGTACCGTGATTTTCATACAACGCGCACAAAACAGTTCTAATTACAGTGCGCGAATCTGAGCATGATGTCATCTCGCTCGCAGAGATTCGAGTAACGTGGTTATAGCTCCGACGGTTCCGCCCGCGACTTCCGTGTCCAGAAAGACCGGAAGTGCATAGAGCAGCTGCAACAACCGCGACGTGCACTGTCGCTTAGTCACGTGGTCCGCGGTGAGTCGTATAAAGACAACGAGGAAGGTCCTTCGATCATCGTAGCACTCTCGTATGCACGTATGTACGTTCTATGGAATACGCGCATGAACGCGTATCGGGCCGCGATTGGGTGCTCCGCCTGTATAGCAGTCGCTCCACAAGTTTAACCAACAGATTACAAGTTCGCAACAGATTACACGCGCCTCTTCCTGTAATGGCGAGGTTTGCGCGCGAGCGCTTGTGCGTGAAGGCGCACGGTTCACTTGAAGAGATGATCGTCCCACGAGAAACTAGACTGACGCGGGAACGTTCGACGCATTTATGTCTCGGGGGAGCTACAAGAACTCTAATTTAAAAGAAAAATGTTTCCGGAGAGTAAGTGTGCCCTGCGCAAATATTTCTTCCATTGCGCGCAGGACTTCATGGAAGAAATATCAGGAACAGCAATCGATGTTAAGTATTAGAAATAAGGAAGCGAATATAGTAACGCATAATGGACATAAATATGTCTTATATACCTATCTTATTTGTATTGCATTATGCGTTACGTTTAATCTCTATTCTTATTTTTTTATTTTTAATATTTAATACATATTTATTTCTAGGATTTCTTCCATTGTGTGCAGGGTTTAACTTCGCAGAATGTATAAGATTTATCGTTTACTTTATTTGTATGTTTATACGTCTTTTTGTGTCTCGAGACGAATCCTACCGAGGAAGTTAGCAAGGACGATTGATTATGAGCGAATATTTATAGATGAATATGAACAAATGTGTATGGAGCCTCTTTCCTCTTTGATCGAAAAGAAATGAAATATACCAGGCTTATTGAAACAAGTTTGGGTCCGTTTAGGATGCCAGTTCGTTTCTTTTTTTCCGATAATTTTACACAGTAATATAAAATCAAGGGTTTAAACAACAGAGATATACATCGGTAGACCCGTTTAAAATTTGTTTGTTGGAATTAGATTCAAGCGTCAAAAGTCTCTGTCTGTGTCGTTATCCATACAGCATCACATTCATTGTGACTGGTCGCGAGAATTATCTCCTCGAAGCGGAGAGCGAGATTCCCACTCTAGAACGACATTCTCCAACTCGTTCAGCTCCGCCAATGAATGTAGCACGTCCACACGTGGACACGGAGACATGCGTGATTTTTTGCGTGGTCATTAAAAACTGTACCGCACCGGTCGCTGACTTTCTGGCAGTTGCGCTTAATTAATAAATTTCACCGTTTTATAAATATCCGATTCACGGATATTTCAGTCCGTTGGTGAATGTCTGCAGGTCAATGTTTCCAACGACTCACGCTTGCGCATGCGGACGAATTCCGATTTCCGAGAAATGATCTACGCGATTGATCACGAGAGGAAACGCTAATTGCTGAAGATGGGAGGTTTCGATGAAAGAAGTTAAATGATATTAATTTTAAAATCTCGGTTCAACTAACTCTTTATTTTTTCTAGTTCTGAGAATTAGAAAAAGATGAACTGAGATTGAAGTTAACCTACATTGGTAGAAACGGGCAAGAGTAAATCAACTACTCATAAGAACAATTTATCTCTCTCTCTCTCTCTGATATATGCTTCCGCCGGCCTTGATTTCATTGAACAAACACTCGAATATGATTAAATAAACCAGCAATGTAGCGGTTTAATAACAAGAAGAAGAAGTTATGGCAGTCTGTGATGAAATAAAGCGCATTTCGTATGCGAGGACTAGGTGGGAATTTCTCATCTTGTCCGTTACATGCAGGATTTTTTAATGATGCGGTTCAGTTACTATTGTAATATGATAATTATTGTAACGGTCGATATAGAGAATACGGAGAATACGGGGTATATAAGCAAACGGTCATGGCGTTTGTTACAAACTGCTTTCGTGCGAAAGATTTCCATCATGTAAAAGTAGTGTCAGGAATGTATAATCTTGTGCTCATCGCCGTGCTTAACAATGCCACTTAACAGTTAGCACGCACGAAAATGCTATGTAGACACGCCTTAATCTTTTGCTTTTGCAAAGAAGAAAATTGGAACTCTTACACGTTCAATTTGATGCCAGACAATAATTCCTTAACAACTCTTCCTGCAACATTATGTAATGTTATTTTATTGGAATGTAGGGGAGAGTGATCTAAATCGGACCTATTTGCAGTTCTTGCTCTCTATAAGGCGTAAATAAAGTCCGATCGTAAAATCGAAGGTGCCGTTGGAAAGATCATTTAATTCCTTTTATTTTTGCTTCAGACCATTTTGACGTATCTCTCGCCTGTGTTAAACTATAATGGAAAATGTAAAAACGCTTTTTCCGATCCGATTTGGAACCGATGGTTCCAAATCGGACCATCCTCTGGTTCAGATCGAAAACTCCTATTTTTATGGATTTTTAGATAGAATTTTAAAATATTTTAATGTATTTTTCTTAGTATTGAGTAAAAACGAGCAATTTGACAATCAAAGATAAAACTTTTCGGAAAAAGAAATTACTAACTGTTTATATTATTAGAATGGAAATTAATAAAACTCAACTAATCTGAGTCTGATGACTCATGATATTTTACTAATTTAATTGCTTGGACTAGATCTGGTCAGCCGATCACCAGTACTACAACTAGGCATATAAGTTATTCACTGTACTGTCCGATTTGGACACGAGTCCTTTCGAACTTTGGAATAAATTTTACAATAAACCGCTTGAATAAAATACTTGATATTTTTTAATTCTACACTCTTTAATTATCTTAAATTACTTTTCAAATTTTTAACACCTTTTGAATAATGATTTATAAGGATTTTCTTTTTTAAAAACATTTTCGCACGATGGCTGAAAATACATATTTGCGTCTATTTTATGAATGTCAAACTGCTATCACATGTTTGCTTATAAGGACTTTACATTATAAATAGTATCGCAAATCTGCTTAACCGTATTCATTTAAATTAAAAAGGTCCTATTTGGACCATTCTTCCCTACCATTGACCTTTTAAACTTAATTTTTAATTTTTAATTTGCCATTTCAAAAATATGTCACTTTTCTTAATGGAGTACATGATTAACACAATACATAAAATTATCATAAATTTATTATCTTTAATGATATTTATTTTAATGATATAACTCACGGAATTAAACGTTACATTACTAGATTACTGTATTCTTCCTTCATCATTTCAACGAAAGAGAAAAGTCTCCATTTGTCTGCTCGACTAGTACATAACGGGTAAAAGTTGCAGCCGTTGGCGCGTGATTTGTCACTCTCGGTGCTCCAGAGTGACTCGCTTCTATCGGCACTCAACACAAAACCCCGTTGATCTTACGCGTTAAGCAGGAAGACACGTTGCTTTTGGTTCGGCACGTTCATTCATGACTGGTAAGAGATGCACAAACGCGACGACAACGACAGCACAACGAGGGGACTAACAAAAGCGTCCGCGCCTATTCAACTCGGGCTCGTATAATTTCGCCGTGCGCGGAAGAAAAGTAGAGAGGCACGAATGACGAACGTGTAGGTGTGAACGATATGGAAAATGTTGCAAACGATGGTTAAAGTGGACATTTGATCATTTCGACATAGTTAAATTAAATTACGATAATAGAGTTAATTGATAATAGAAACGTCTAAGAAAATGATGAAGAATACCAAAAAAATATGATAGAAACTAGTAAACTATTATAATATATATTATTAATATTCAAATAATGAGGTAATTAATTATAAACGATTAAATGGTAATTCTTGATGGTAAAAATATCATTTAGCGCAAATATTTCGTACATCGCAGTTTAATATCATTTCTTTCACACATTTAGAGCAAGATCGCCAAGCATCCTTTCCGAAACGTGTTTCTTGGCAAAGTTCACGAATCTTCGACTGCGTGCCGCTTCTAAATAAACGTCATCTATAAGATGCAATAAGAAATTCCCACGCAGCCGTTGCTGCCGCCCTTTGGGGTCAACGATCTCTTTGGATATACGAGCGGGTCATGCGAAGCGATTAGAACTACTATTGTTCAAGACTTCTAGTATAGTGGTAATTTATTTCTGAGAGTAAGCTACCGTGCGATAAATTATTGGAACTATAATTAAAGTTTGGTGAAGACAATTTCAATTACATTCCAATTTGATATCTTCTTTTTATAAGAAAATGTTTCAAAAAAGGAGTGAAAATAAATATAATATTTGATGATACTACTTCAAGTTCATGTAAAATTCGTAAATATAATTGTCTAACTGAAAGTTTTCCATGATATTTCTCCTCCCATTTATCATATTTAAAATATTGAATTTCTCGAGAATTAAATTCCTTGTCCCAATAAATTTTAATTGTATACGATTATCGGCTCTTAGATAAAATTTATTTAAATCTCACTTGACCGCACTAGGAACACACCGAGAACACCCTAATCCTAATTCGGTGGATCTAACCCGGAAGAGTCAAAGGCGGCTTTTAGCAATCTTTATCATTACGTACGCCCGGAGGAGTATCGTAGATGCGGGAGAACCTAAGATGATTACGACGAGGGCATGCCTAACTACACTGTGGCACCGACGTATGAAAGATTAGTTGCACCACAAAAACGCTTACTAGTCCCGCGTTTACGTCGGTACCATAAATCCATTTGACACGTCCGACTCTCTTTCGATGGTAGTGCGCTTAAACGCGGTGTCTCGCGCGCGACAGAACGCCACGGCTGAAGACAAGAAAAAAAAGCGTGGGTTATCTGTAGAGAGTATATACCGTTATGCACTGATCGTATCGTTGCACTTTCGCGATTATGCAATATTTGCCGAGGAGCAGAATATTTTGACTTACGGTCTCTGTGCTCTAAAGGCATTATTCCCATTCTCTGATGAATCTTTTTACGACAAATATGCGCAACAAATATGTACGTCGTTCAATTAGTTACGAGTTTGTTGAAGATTGAAAAAATGTTAAATATTATATAAGAATCTCGACATATATTTTTATAAAATAATATAATCATATAGCACACTCTCCTCGATGTGTAATTACAATTTTTAGTTGTAAAAATAATTATTTTATTTCCTTCATAAATGTATAATTTTATATAGTTTTGAACGTACATATTTTAAATATATTATTCATTCATAAACGATGCATTTCGCACTAATTGATAAAAAAAAATTAAAAGATCGCTATCCGAGTGCATGTCATGTCTTCGTTAATATGCAGGAACGAAAATTCAGCTGGTCATGAGCCGCGCAAAATGTTTCCGCGAATCCTAATTGCCAATGAAACGACAACGAAAACGTACGCTTTTATAACTCGCCCAATTATCATGGACTCGAGAAACTCATCTTCGCTGTGTGACTTTTGTCTGTTTCAGGAGTAACAAGTACCTGCAAAAATCGTCCATCAGCCGCGTGTGCGCCGTCGGAGGTTTTTTCATTAGTATCCCTGTCTTCTTAACCGGTAAGGACAAAACGCTTCTTTTTGTTGTCAAACTATCAAACTACGCGAATCGCGCTGATCCATCTGATCCATGTCTGGAAATAATGTCCGTATGGAGACCTGCAACAAGAATAATTCGAACTCTTAAAACTGAAAAAGTTATTCAATTATCCACTTATCGTATGTCGTTATTGTCATTGTAACATCACGATATTAATTCTGGATTTGTTGTGATTTACAGGTATGATCTTGTACACGTTCATCCAGTTCCATTCGACACCGGCGATTGTCACGTCGGTCTTCATCGGCCTCGGCATTGTGTTCTGCGGATGCGCTATGGTTCACAACGTCTTCGTATGGCAGAAAGTGAGTGCGCTCGAAAGTGCATTTTTTTTTTAAACACTTCCACCCTTCCACCGTCTGATATGCTTTCCTCTCTTCGTTCAGCGACCTAACGGCGTGCGAATTTTTTCGATCATCACGATATGCGGATCTCCGTCGTAGCCAGTTCGCCTCTTTATTTTCTTGTATTTCACAACCGGCGATGCACCGGTCTGCATCCCCTTCTCTTCTCCTTCTTCCCTCACCGCCGGTTCTATGCCCTTAATCTCTCTCCTCTCTCCGCCATGCCTTATTAGCATATTCCGCAACGGTCGATGTCATTATCACGCTATTATTTATGTCGGTGATCATTCTACCGTGTAATTCGATTCCAAACTGGATCTGTACGCAGGATGTGCGTACGTGTATGCGTGTATGCGCTAAGCGGACAGTGGCGGACATCAGTGGGTGCGAACGGACGTGTCCGCCGTCGAGTTTTTGCCCGGTGAAAAAGAACCTGTGAGAAGATGGCAATATAACTACCCAATGTATATGCGATTCTGGGACGATACTTCGATTCGCATTACGTAATTGTGTGATTAAGTGGAAGATTTTATATAGCCGCGATCGTTACGGTTCTCCGTATAGCATCTCTTCGCGATAAACTTTGCTGACATTTTGCCGCTACATAAATTGCACGACGAAAAGGGTTCTTTTTTACTGTTTTTTTTATCCGCAATGCTTCCAGCATTATGACAAAAAGTTTTTTAATATATACTTGTCTATTTTTTAACGTGTAATTAAAATACTATAGGAGCTCGATCTTATTTAAATAAAGTTTATTGAAAAATAAAAACAAACAGAGAATTTTATAGAATAATATTTCTTTTTGTACGACTCGTAGGAGAAGACGAATGCGGTAAAAGCGTTTGCCCGCGAGCAATGCGAGGTTGCGGCACAGCTACAGCGTCAACAGCAGCAGTTGCAACTGCATCAGCAGCAGCCGCATCAACAGGTACACTCGCAGCATCAACAGCACCAGCATCAACAGCAGCATCACCATCATCACCATCAGCAACTGCGGCCGACGCTGCATATGGGTTCGAAGCTTGGTAGCGGTAGTGGCGGTCCAATGGGCCATTCGACCGTCAGTCTGGTCCAACTTAGTCGCGGCCTTCACCATTCTTATCAGCATCATCCTCATCAGCACCATTCTCATCAGCAGCGGCACGTGTCCTCCATGTCGCCGCCGTTATTACTGTCATCGCCGCATGCCGCATCACAGCATAACCACCTAACGTATCGTGGTGG
>NW_017257428.1:926349-938636 GCF_001594055.1 Mycetomoellerius zeteki | reverse complement strand
GCGTAAGCCCCGGCCTGCCGGCGGCTACGCTCGATCTGAGTAGTGCCGCTACTACCAACAGTCCGCACGAATTGTCGACTCTTGTTTAAAGACCTTGAGGGAGTAATAGAAGAATAGGCTTTCAGAATCTAGAATTTATTTGGAGACGTATTCTCTGAGACTAGTAGAAAAAATTATCTCTCATCTTAAGTCGATTTATAAAAAATAAATATAAAATTATTTAGAAACAAATATATTTTTCAATAGATATTGTCTAAAAAGAGGGGACCAAAAATTATTAAGGCTGTTGCTGATTATCTTACATTGTTATTATTACATCATGTTGTAACGTTATCGGGATGTTATCACGTTATTAATGTTATCGTCATCACTGTGACATCGTCATTTAGTGTTTATCCTTTATTTGGTACAATATTCTTGGATATTGACAAAGGTCAGTAAGAAATTATCCACCAGGATATCCTGCTTTGATAACGATGAATTATCGCGAATTTTTTTTTATTATCACGTAATATTTACAAATCCTTGATGAACGATTATTTGTACACTGTCCAAAGTTTTGTTAGATAATTTATTCCAGATTAAGAAATTAACAAGAAAATCCATGGAATTATTCCCTTCGATATTCCCTCACTTTTTTTAGGGGGTGCAATACTTCTTTGCAGAAAATCGATTTTTTTCTTTCGAAGCGAATATTGAAACTGTAAGAGATAGAAAAAAATGTTCCGAATAAAAATTCAATGGTTTCAAAAATATCATATAATAATAATTTTAAAAAGTTTATTTACATAAAAAATTTTTATTTATAAAAATAAAAATTAAAAAATTTTTTTTTAAATTATAGTTACTAAGTACTCTTAAAATCATTCATCTTTTATTTCAAACTTTTTTTTTCTATCGCTTACAAATTCGCTTCGTAAGACAATAATTAATTTTCTTCAAAGAAGTGTTGCACTTCTTAAAAATGTAATTGAGCTCTTACAAAAAATAAGTATCCTTTATTTTTATCTAGAAAACAACGTATTTAAAGTTCATCAAAAATCGGAGGAGGACATTTCCACGAATTTCCTTGTAAGAAGGGAATAGTTTAGTGAACATTTTCTTAATTCTTTATTTACAGCTTAAATATACCTGTGACACAACTAAACGCGAAACAAAGATAATTCGATTGAATTTATTTCCACAATTTAAGAAAACCTAATTGCAGCAATACATTTTTAAAAATTTATTTTTACCATCTGATATTTAATATTTTTATTTTTAATATAACTTAACAATAGAGACTATTTAACGGAAACGGCTGTTACTATAGAAGCTATACAGGATGATCCAAAATAACATTTTAACCGCTTTTATGATCAGTTTGAATATGGTATTTTAAGAATGTCAAACAATTCCATCAGAATTTATCGGACGAAACTTTATCAGTGTTTTTGTTTGTCTAGCCTCTATATTATTCCGACAATTATTGACGGCCTTGGAATTTATATTCTCAATGCCACTGACCATGTTTATGGCCTGGTTTATTAAACCAGTATTACTCAAGTCATAAGATTTTTTGTTTTTCTCCCGTCGAGTTTTCTTAGTCCCTACAGTCAGAATCCAAACTGTCTTGATCCTGCTAGTATTGTAGCTAACATGATTTAATGACTGGTCGATAGCGTTAGTTCTTGTTGGCCTTGATGAACTACATATTTTTTGCATATCGCTACTAATTACAATTTTCTCAGACAGGTTTCGCTTCATTTTTTATCAATGCGTTCAGGGTAAACCGTACAAAATATACACTTATTGTAATGGGTGTTCTGGAGAAATTTCTCGCCACGTCGATGCAATGCGGGAATCATTTCGATTCCTCGAACAAAACTTGCCGATTTATGCTTTATTTACGACTTATATATCCTGCTATCACCATGAGCAACAGCAACAGGTTCCTGTTGCGCAACGCCGACAAAAAAAGGATTCCTCGAATGCGTGTTGCATTTCGCTTCGTAAGTTCTCTGGGTATTTGATATCACGACATCCTCGGAATATTAAATAAAGTTCATGCAATTTTCGATGTCAAGAATAAAATATTAATAATTTTTTTACAGACTTTTTGATTACAAAAAATATATATTTAAGATATAATCATTTTTTATATTAGATATAATTTACCGAAAACTGCGTAGAATTATATCTTTATGCTTATCGAGAATCCCAATTATCTTTGACTACGCGCGATTATTGAAATGTACTTCAACATGTATATGTAACAATGTGCATACTTTCGAATCCTCAGAGATCTCGAACGAGAAATTGGCACAAATGTGAATCTTGCCATGTCTTCACTTATTATTATTATTTGTACTTATCTTGCAGAATCTCTAGTCCTAGATTATTTTCGTTTACATGTGTGTATATGAAAACATAAGATTTTAGAACTCCGGTTATTGTATAATTGCGCAGCTGATTGATAATATACTTGAAATTTGTAAACTCGACGCACTGATGAAATCAAGTTTATATTTTCTTAATGATATTTACTACACAGTGTAAATATCATCCAACTACATTTAACAGATCAGTTAACCGCAAATTCAATTGTTCATTATTTATCCGTTTGCAAGTTGATTAATCTATTATCTACAAAAGAAAAAAATTTAACGAGTTCTTCAAATTTCAAGACAATGGATGTGCGTTGTATGATTTATAAATTAAATACATAGACCGGTATTCATAGTCGGTTCTTATTTTAAGACCGTCTTAAGTAATGTCTCTACTAATACGGCTTCCTGATTGGTTCATAACATCTTAAAACGATGTTGAATATAAAAACCAACTATGAATACCGGCCATAATTTCGTTCCCTTTATACATCAGTGTTTTTTAATATTTAAAATCATATTATCAAGATATGAAGCCTTTATGGATTTATACTTAAGTGTACCTATTAGAATTAGATTTATAATTTTATATCGTTACTGTGTGGTCATAAAAGGTTCACGTACACACACATTAAAAGAGATTGTAACTTCAGTACTTAAAAATAATTATAGAATACCCACAACACGAAAAATTTTCTTTTTGAAAATATATTTTTAAACTTTCGTATTAATTAAATCTAAAAACATCGTTTCGTATAATTTATTGACACTAAACATTTTCTTGAACATAAAAAAAATATAATAACTGCATTTTTAAACATGTTTATGCAACAGTTTTAATGATTACAGCATTTAGAAGATATCTTACTTTTATTTTTTATTTGTATTAATCTCCATATCCTTGCGATATATACATATGACATTTGTGTTATTTAAAGCATTTGGAATCTAACTTCCAGTACAACTGAAAAAAAAAGAAAGCATAAAGAATTTGTGTGTTGCACGGAATGATAATACAAATCATGTGGTAACGACTTACGTAAAAACGCTCGATAATCTATGTATGACATAACATATCTTACGTTATATTACGGTAGAAGTTCCATATTCGCAATGATTACGTGTTCTGTAAAATATATTACCATATATAGATATATTTTTGTGTAATCACGATACCCAAATATACGAAATTCATACTTGGATGTCGCGAATACATCAAAAAATCACAGACAGCAAGATAATTCTTAGGATTATCTAAAATAAAAACGTTAAAAATAAATTTTTACTTTATTGTTCTTTTTTGCGACTAAGCAAATTTTACACGAGTTTCCACGAACATGAAACCTAATATCAATAAAAATGAATTTTGGGTAGAATAAAAAACGTGCGAAAGTGGAGCTTTTGCTGTATTTACAAATTTTTTCACATTTAGTCACGGTTTTGTCGAATCCAAAAATAATTAAAAATCTTTTATTAACCGTCATATTATGTTATTTAAATTCTTTGTTTGTATATCTCATTTTATATTTGATTCCAAACAATTATTAAATCAATTTATTTCATGAATATATCAATATTCGCGATTTGTGTCTACTGTCTAGCTCCATCAATTGAATTAGAAATTCGAAACGAGAAACTTAATGATAGCTTTCACTATTATAACATTTAAATAAATCGAAAGACAACTCGATTAAACGTACATATATAACGCAAGAATATATATGATATATTCTAGAAATTGAAGATGTAATTTAATAAATGGGCAGGGTAAGAGAGAGAAAGAGAGAAGTTGAAAATAATGTAAATTATATAGTAACATACATGTATACACTTCACTGCATTTGTAAGTAGTATAGTAATAAGTACATTTGGAAGTAGTGAAGCATGTAACTTAATCTCATGTAAGTTATTTGTTGGATTCATATATAACGCACATAGTACAAAAGTGTTTTAGCTTTATGTACTGATAGTTTATGTAACAACATTAGATGTATTTGATATGTAATTAATTAAAAAAAGAAAAAATAAATTATTCTGGATATGTACTGCGAATCAAGTTGTGCATAAATTATTTCAATCATAATATAGACGTGATTTAAGTTTTTTTTTCTGATTGCTTATCAAGTATTTTTCTATTGATATTTCGTTGTTATTGTTAAATGTATTCATTAGTATTAGATAGTAGATTAATATTCCCTATATATAAATCATCAATATGTACATACATACATTTTACATCTCATTGATTTATGAAAGTGAATATTTTTCATTTGGGTTGTGTGATTAATTTAACTACGAGAATAGTTAAAGTTACTTGCAAAACTTTCGCCTTTTTAATCTCTTTCTTGATTAAAATATGTTGCGATCATTCATTTGGATATCTCAATATATCATTGTATAATAAAAATGAAGATAATAACAAATTCAATATTTTATAAATAAAATTTGATAACAGCATTTGATTTTAAGATAGATTTACAACTGATTTCTAGATTATAAGTGGAACAAAAAAATAAAAGTTTATTTTTAAAAGTGGCAAATAGAAAATTTATTTTTTTCATCGTTCATATTTAGTATATTATTTTCAATAAAAACATTTTACATATTAGTATTATATATATATATATATATATATTTATATAATATGTACAATTATTTGAAAAATATTGCTTAAAGAATTTTCTTTACATATTTTTGTCTTTACAATATTTAGATCTGAATATAATTTTGAATCTGCACTGTTAAAAATATTACGAAATTTAATGTATTTTTAAGTTATAGAAGTTGAATTTAATTTCATAACATTACATTGAATTTAAGTGGGGATTCTAGTCTACAAGCTTGATTTTTAATTCTGGCTATCACCTAAACTACAATAAAGTCAAAATGTTTATTTTTATTTATTTAAAGATTCGAAAAATTCGAAAAAATCGGAAAGTAATTTTCAAAATAGCGCCATTTTATTTTTTTCTAATATTTTTTTCTTATCTTAGTTCAGGCTATAGCTAGACTCATATGCTTTAAGAATCTCTTTGGTTTTTTTTTGTTTCAGACGAATAGAACAGCCGCAATCATGGTCACAGTGTTTTTTTTCACGATTTCACAAAAACTATTATATAGGGCATATTTCTTGAAATATTACAATAAAAAAATTCTGAAAGATACTTGAAATATGTACTAATATGTAAGAGAAACCCTGATTTGAATAGACCTTACGAATTTTTCAAAAAAAATTCGTGAAAATATCCTAAAAATCAAGCTTCTAGACCAGAATCCCCCCTTACTGTATATGAGGTAACTAAAAAGTACATTTGTATACATGTAACAGAAGCTTATAATTATGAGATAACTGAAAAGCATGACTGGTTTAACTGAAAACTAAGTTACAGTAGTCTTAAATGTAAGAAGTTTTCCAATAAGCCGTATGAAATTTAATGCACACATTCATTGTGGACTTTCTAAGCCGTTACTTAAATTGACTAATCATAGTCGATTATTTTTTTTACACTCGACTGTGATTAGTCAATTTCTTGTAGCTTAAAACTTAAAGCTTAGATAATGGCTTAATATAGAAAGCCTCTTATATTTAAGACTACTGTAACTTTGTTTTCAGTTAAACTGTTAAACTATTCGTTAGGTACTTTTCAGTTACCTCATAATCACAAGCTTCCGTTACATGTTATTCATAACGAAATTTCTAACAGTGTGAATATAATTTTTGCCTATTACGTACATTGTACATAACATATTGCATTATACTGGAGAGAAAGAATGATTAGATTGAATTACACTAAAAGAGCTGATATAAAACGCCTAAAATTATCTAAACGCCTTTAACAAGATCTAATGAACTTGAATTATACTAGAAATTATTATGCTTGTCTTGCATCATTAATGGTAGCTGGTACTCTTATTTCAATGCCATCGAGTTCTTCAGTCATGATTATCTGACAGCCCAATCTCGAACTATAATTAAATACACATATTTAAAACAGACAAATAAAAAAATATATAACTGAATGATAAATAATAAATAAAACAAGTTTATTGTATGCCTAAAAAAATATAAAAATGCGAAAGTATAATGAAAGTAGAAAAGAGACTGATACAATTAATTTGAATAACAAATCAAATGATGTTTGACCCTGATAGGCTCCTACTTAAAGCAAATTTTATTCAAAATCATCCCTTAGGGATATAAGTATAAGAAGCTAATTCATGAATAAATGTAAGAGCCATTACAAAGTGAGATTTAGAGAGAGAATATTTCTTCTCTCTCTCTCTCGTTCGTATAGATCTTTTATTAGCATATAAAACATTTCTCAAGAAAGAGAGCAAGGATACAATTCGAATAAACGTACGTTGGTCCTCGCTCTTGTGCCAAATCCAGCATATCAATTTCTTCCTCTGTAGGTTTGTCTGGAAGTTTATCAAACACATCCTTAGAAAATATTAAATGACAAGTGCTGCACGTTAATGTTCCTTCACAAGCTCCTATATTCAAGATAGAAAATACATGCTTCATCAAACTTGTGCACAATTATTAAGAACAAATAGATTTTTGTATAAAACGTTCATACCATAACCATCCAACTCAAGATCATTGTTCACAACAATATCTAAAATACTGTTTCCAATTTCTCCTTTTGCTTTTATCCTTTCTCCATTGGCTTTAACAAACGTTACAGTAACCCTGAATAAAATATGTATAATATTTATTTTTAATATTTCGCCTAGATATCGTTTTATCAACAAAAGTTTAATTTTACTTAAATATTCACGAATAATTCTTAGCAATGCAAATTTTAATTAATTATTTACACATTACTAAAATTAAACATAATTTTATCTAGAAATTTGTAATTTTATTTGGTTAAATATATCTCGAAATTTCTTGTGATATTATTAGAGATCTTTCTTCGCAGCAGCTTTTACGAGGCGTTTCTTGAGATTTTTAAAATGAAAAAGTCATTAACAATACTAATCTTACTAATTATCTTGACACTACAGTGTCAAGTAGAAAGCGACTGAGTATATAAAGGACTTTAACCACTTAGATCAAATTCTGATTATCAGCAATTAACTTGTCAAGTGTAACTTATATCTATTTCTATCAATATAGATTAACTTTAATCTCGGTTCAACTTATTCTTCATCTTTTTCTTATTCTTAAAGTTAGTTGGTTGAATTGAAAAATTAAAGTTAAACTACATTGGTAGAAACGAGCATTGGTGTTCTAATGTGAACAGAATTATCACTATTTGTTATCTGACACGTAAGGAGAAATTAGATTAGGAATGATGAATTGTATAAGTTTATTGTAAACAACGAGGGGGTAACCACTAGCTAAAATATTATCCTACAGATTAAGTACACGATTTCATATGATTTCATCTGATTACAAATAATTTTTTTCACATCTGAAGTAATTTGGTAAAATATATGATTTTATTTAATATTATACAATGGTTTCTTGTGTTTGCTTATGTAATTATCGAATTATACACAGAGATTTCATATGAATTTTATAATGATTTCGAGGACTCTGTCCCACGATTACATCAAGTGGTTACCCTCTCGGTAAACAATCTTGCCGATTGAACTGAGCGTCAATTAAATTAATCCGAACTTGATCAAAGTTACCTAAAAGTTCCGAACGTTCCTACTCGAGAGAACGATTATTGTTCCAATTTTTTTTACTTACTCTTTATTCTTAGAGAGCGGTTGCATGAGAGACACAGTTCTCGCGGGAACAACTTGATTAGATATGTACGTGTATACATAATTCGTTCCCAAGACAAAAGACGATCGTAATCCTCGCATCAGTGCCATTATCCAATCCAATGTCAAGCATCAAATCGCTCGCACGGATGCACGAGTGTTTTATTCAGGACGTAGCCGAAAATCAAGTTTGAGAGACCACGTTGGAACGCGTACCTTGGACCGTAATACGTCTGCGCGAACGCACAATCCGTCCGGTATTCTTATAAACACCGCGATAAGGATTGGCTTCACCACAATCAACACTAAAATGATGAATTTTAACGAAACAGGGCGCGTCAATCTTGGCTCTCGCACACTGTCCGATCCAAGGCGATAGTTGAACGTGAATTCCCTGACGACTGATCACGAGTGATCCATCGGATCCATGTGCCACCATGTGCTGATGTGCCAAGCATGCCAAAGCATGCCAAGCATTGGAAAGTAAAAATTCTCCGAACTGATTCTGCGCGCATGCGTCATGGGCTACGTCATTGCGTAAAATTGCATATGTAATCGGTTTCACAATACTGATTACACTTATGTTAGCTACACTAGCATTTCTGTTTTTCTCTTTCTCGATGTTCATAATTGTTAATTTATTAAATTCTTAAAATATTCTACTATGATTTACGTTAATAATGTGCAATAAATGTATGTAGGATTAATCATACAAAATATTAAAGATTCTAATATTTTAGGAACCACCAAATAAAAATGCATGATTTTGTCGTTTTCTTACATGTTACAATTGAATCTTGATAGTCTTCCTTGGTTATGGGAATATTAAAATTTCAAATGCCTGTGTTAAGAAGAAAGTAACTTTTATTCAAAACACTTCTCTTCTAAAATATGAAAATATTCTTTCATTATGTACCACAAATATAAAAAAAATATAAAATTATAATATTATGTCAACCATTATCAAATTTCACTAAAAATCTAATAAATAAAGGTCTAATAACTCTGTATCCTGTAACTCGTTATGCAGTCATTGTGTCATGACGACTGCATAACGAGTTACAAAATACAGGGACTGGTAGGGATAAAAAGTAGAGACTTTACAACAAGGAGTATCTGGTTTTCAGTTTATTTGCAAATAAAGTACAGCTACATTGTTAGTCGTAGCTACATTGTTAATCGTACTAATTACAGACAAAAAATGCTTCTTAGATACAAAGAAATTTGTTTACATTAATATTAAGTGAACGAGAAATTGATATTTCTAATATTGTATTAGAGAACATTGGTATTATACACTCTAAAAATTTTCATCAGCAAAATATTTACTAAAATAATCGATAACAGTCACACATATGAAATTACGATTTAATTCAGAGATTTGTGAAAAATCATACAATCCTAGAGTGCAGAATTTATTAAGTGATCGATAATCTGTATTTAAATTGTGCTTACATGAGATGCACACATTGATCAGTCGCTTTCCTCCAAGCTAATAACTGAAAATTGAAATTTGTATATTTTATTATTTCACGTATTGTGTGTGTATATATATATTTAATTATATCTCGACAATGTCAATGACAGTCCTTCGGCAACATATGATATCAATGATACAGTACTTATATGTATATATATATGTATATATTTATATTAAAATTACATAAATTGAAAATTGCAAGATTTAGATATATTATAATTGATACATGTTTTCAACTGAAGAAGATACAATACAAACATAAAAATGAAACATGTAATAATGATTAAATATTTCGCACGTGTAGCACATTATGCACAAAAATTGTTTCTGTTCAATTAAAGAAAATATATCTTGAGAAAATGTATATTTGCATGATTCTATAAAAAGTTAATAGAATAAGATTTGGAAGAAAGTGAAACGGACATAACAGAAAATGGATCAAATAAATGGAAAATGTATAGCAAGACAATTTTCGACGATAATATTAAGCTCGAAAGACATCTATCTTTTCGATCTTAATTTTTTACATCTTTAATTTTATTATTACCGCTTTTATCTTCGAGGATCTCGCTCTTCTCAGTTTCTTTTTCTTTTCCGGGTTGTTTCTTGTCCGAATTACGAAAACGATCGTAACGCGAATCTTCATCATCGCTCGATTTTGATGCTCCCGCCTCGCTCTCTCTTAAAATGTCGCCTAAATCCTTGTCGACATCATCCCAAATCATTTTATCGCTACCGTGTGCACGATAGTCGTCGTCATCTTCATCCCCCTGATTATTCTTACTGTCTTTCGCATTCTTTTCAGATTCTAAGCTACTAGATTTTTCTTCTTCAATTTTAATATATTCTGTGCCGCAAACGCTGTTATTATCAGCCGCAGTAGATACTGGTGTAGCAGATACTTGTGGCTCGGAATTGACAGGAGAAGTCTTTGCATTGTCCGATGGATTATTAGTCACGGTGGAATTGGTAGAATTCACATTCGTTGAAGATGACGATTGCAGATGTATTCTTTCCGCTTGACGTCTAAGCGCCTTATCATCATTATCTCGCACATACCTGCAACACATATAATATTGTAAATACCACTGATAGTTTACCTACTGATTACTTATCCTATTGAACAGCGATGATATACCGTTTAAGATGACTGCGAGTGGAACAATGTAAAGCGACTGCTCGCTCTGTATTTTCGCTGCGTGGCAGATACACTTTACATAACTCGCAGTATTGTACTTCGACACGTTTTATGTATTCCGCACCAACTTTTATCATCTGTTTGCCCTTTGATTTTTTCTCCGCTTCGCTTGAACTTTCACCCTCAGTTTTTTCTTTCTTCTTGTCGTTAGTTTCCTCGTCTTCTGTAAACAGTAATGGTGTAACATAAGACAAAGATAAATGTGATATTAAATTTAACTGTAAAGAAGATGCTTTGACAAATTAGGAATATTTCATACATGTTTGTTACGTACCATCTACATCACCTACAGAATCCAAAGTCATAAAATTATCAAGATTGACTTCCTTATCATCTTCTTCTGGCGCGCTCGAATCTGCTTCTGCTTCACCGCTTCCATTTGCATTCATTCTTTCTCTCAGTATGCTCTTTCTCTGATAAAAGAGAGGACAATCGATTTATATTAGTAATATCACACCAATAAAAATCATTAACAATAATTATCAAAACATAGGAGTCACCTTGATGTGTTCTAGGGAACACATATGTGTCTCAAAGAACATTGGCGAACGGAATTGGATACGACAAACACGACAGAATGGTGTGAGGAATCGTTTCATTTGGCGATGAGATTCAGACAGTTGATGAGCAGCTTTCAAGGAACGATAATTTAATTTGCAAATAGCACAGAACATAGTACGAGAAGGTAGGGTGCCGCGTGCTGCATCACGAGCTTCAATACGTCTCTGCTCTTGCCGTTGAACAACTCGCATACGTGTAAGAGTAACCTTATGTCGAGCTGCAATACGTTTCATCGCTGCGCTATGACGTCCAGAGAATAGATGGAGCGAATATTCTTTGAATGTAACGCTGTGATGGGCGCAATGTGGGCATTTCAATTTTATGAACTTTCTACCATCCCGTCTACTTGGCAATTCTTCGGAATCTGCATTTCTATCGCGTTCTGCTTTTTCATTTTCATCACGTTCCTCATCATCACCATCTTCATCCTCCTATAAATTCAATAAAATAGAACAAACCAATAAAATAGTAACAGTTACAACAATAGTATACTAATTTTAATAGTAATAAATAATAGGACTGAAACAACTCACTTCTCGTTTCTGATCGTCATCTTCTTTAATATCATCATCCTTTTCTTCCTCATCTTCGGTATGTTGCCTTTCTCTATCTTGCTTTTCCTTCTTACGTTTATCCTCTTTTTTCTTCTTTTCATCTTCCTCTTCCATGTCTTCTTCATCGCGTTCATGTGGCTGCACAATGTCGATGCACAATAAATATCATAAAATTATTCAAACATGTAAGAGAATGTGTGTTATCATCATATTTAAAAACATTATATAAATAACACTATATATATTTAATATGTTATTAAATATATGAGCAAACTCTCAGCGAATCTATCGTTAAGAATTTAATGCTAGATATTCGATCATGCGATTTTAAGGAGATTCTCTAGTCATTTGACATAATATAGGACTTGATCAAATTTTGAAAATAAATTTGTTACAAAAATAGAGGC
>NW_017257428.1:921077-926300 GCF_001594055.1 Mycetomoellerius zeteki | reverse complement strand
TTTGTTATAATTGGTGAATCTGAATGAAATTTTGTATAAGTCATGTTTTTTTAGTACTTAATATATTTATATAAAAAAATTTAATCTTTATTTTTTTAAAATTTTTGTTTATAACAATAAAACTAATAACAAATAAAATAATCTATAAAAATGTGTTGCTCATTGCTGAAAACAGAATGTTATGAACACAACTTTCACATGTATGTAGTTTGTTTAAAGCGTAAATATTAATATGTGTCTTATGACTGGAGAACCTCCTTAATATATATATACACACAGGGTTGGCAAACGTTACTTTTCAGTTACTTTGTCGTTACTTTTTATAGTAAACAATTTGATGACGATGTTGCAATTTTTTATGACGATAACGCTAACTAACTAAACGCTAAGGTTGTACTAAAGTTAGAAAAGTCACTTTCAAAAATAACTTGTCACTATTATGCGTTACACCGAAAAAATTATAAGTATAACGAGTAACGCATAACGTTACTCGTTACTAAAAAGTAACGCGTTACAAATTAGGAGTTATTTTTTTCAGTAACGAATGACTTTTTCAATCCATTATAAGTAACGATTGACTTTTCTAACTCTGATGTTAGCATTATCATCATAAAAAATTCACAATGTCATTATCAAATTGTTATTATAACAAGGTAACGATCAACAAAGTAACGGCGTTACAAGTAACGCGTTACTTGCCAACCTTGTATATATATATATATTACGAACCTTCTTAATAATACTAACGATTGAAATTAATTCATGCAAATTAAATTTCAACAATGTATGCAATAGATATGTCTTTGTGATTCCTAATTTTTATATTATACATATTATTTGTAACGATCGCGTTATATAATATATATTTAAACCCAGGATTACGAACGATAAGCTTGTCTAACGCCATTGCTGAATTACCTTTTCTTCGTCGTCCCAATTACTCTTATTATCATCTTCCTCGTCATCGTCATCGGAAAATTCTGCATTAATGGCTTTGGCCATCTCTCTATCCTTGTCCTTCACGCTGGTCCCGGATCCCGAGTCCTTTTTACTTCCGGGTAGCCTAGTAGTACCGCTACTAATGACACAGCAATTTTGTTTTGACTTATATTATTTTCCAGCATTCCATTTTCGTGCTTCTTTGTCTTTCGTTGTATCATCGAGCAAGACTTGCTTATAGATGATACGTAGAAAATATCGCGATAGTATCGGTTTAATATCTCGGCTTTATATCCCAAAATGTGAAATGATGCGTTTCGTATTGTACGCTAAAAGTGTCTATTATTCATTTTTCTTTATTTTTCATCGCGTTCTGATATCTTCGCACACTCTCGGTCGTGCCAAAAAATATGATATGAATAGTATATAGTCATACCGCTATGAACTCTAAAGAGAATTATGTCTCATGACGAGTTAAGTACAATTATTTTAGCTCTCGTATCGAAAGTTATTACATTGCGTTTATACGTATCATCACTGATTTCTTCTTTATTAGAAAAAAGCTCTCTTTCTCTCTGTCGGCAGTGGAATATTTGTTTCATGATTGTTTGCATCTTGACTGTTTTATCAATCGATTTACTTAGGCATTTATTCACGCATGTGTATTTTGTCCGTTCGCTTTCATAAATTATCTTGTGACACTCAGGTCATCGACCGAGAGTCGGTTTGCATGAACCGACTTCAAAGAAGAATATTCAAGCAGGCTACGAAGATAGTATTGCGTACGATTTTTTTTTTTTTTTTGGTAAGTGACTGTATTAATAAATTACCTCCTGCGTAGTTTAGTAGTAGTCATGCGCACACGCTGGATGTAGTCTCGTGAGCGTGAGCCTAGCAGCTTTCGACGATAGTCGAGCGAGTGCAGAGTAGTACGCTTGCGAGCCATGAGGACGTCCGATCGAGAGCTCACACGATGAAATGCACCACCTCTACCACCGGTGCCGCGGGTCGAAATGCGACCTCTGTAATTCGAACTCTGATGCGATATTCTTCCTCGACTCGAGGTGTATCTCTGAGTCGGTGGCGGTGCCATTTCGCTAATCCGAGGGGGTGGCGGAGGCACATAGCTCCGTGAAGCGGAATGACGGTCCTCGGAACGGTGGTACGATGACGCGCGTTCGCTCTGTCTCTTGTCCTCGTATACGTTGGACGATGACGATCCCTTGTTATCGTCATAAGCTGCCGATGTGGACGAACCGTACGACGAATACCTCTGTGAGCCGCTACCGCTACCTCCACCCTGCCAAATCAAATTTAATTGTGCTCCTTCCATGTATTTCTTTCTTTTTATTTTCATCTCCCATCCTTTTTTCTCTTATATTTTATTCTACGCACATATGTATATTTACATATAAGTATACACGTATGTGGCTTATGCATACATATCCTTTTTTTCCCCTTCTACACGCACGTACACATCTACGTTTACCTCTTAATTGCTACTGTCCAACTGGTCTAATCAAGTGACTAACCGACTGACATCGAGTGATGGATTGATTGAGTGATTGACTGACTAAATGGCTAAATGACTAACTCAATCAACTGAATAAAAAACTGATTGATCGATTAATAGCATAATGTCGGCACAGTAATTTTAACTGATGTTTCTATTTTCAGTTTTCAAACCCATTTGCATTTCATCATTCGATTGTCACGTGCATGCAGTGCTAATCGTCTATTATATCGTTTAAAATGGTTCAGCGTCATGACTGTCATATATGGGATTAATAATTGTAATTACTCTATGCTCATTGTATCACCTAGATATATAATTTGATTTTCCCTAAATAATTAAGAATCCCTAAGTATCTTTTCATTGCCTCATTACAAAAATGTACTCTCTAATCTCATTGATATTTGTAATCTCGGGAGTAGTAGCAGTGCTCGTTTCCCTCGAGCTAACGAATTCTATCTTATCATTCAACGATGTATGTATATATAACGTACGTATAATGCTCTCGATAGACCTTTCCAACTTAGTTGAATTATATATCTGTCATTAGGCGTGATGTGTCGAATATTTCATATACACGAAGATGAATCGAATAAAAGTAACAAAGTTGTCATTATGTACATAATCATTTGTGAATATTTATGCGTATAGTTGTGTTTGGTAATAAGATAGTTTGAACAATATTATACATATGTATGTACACTTGTATTATATCCATATTTCGCTCGTCTCCCCTACATGTATCATGCATGCCAAGTATTTCCCTAGTATCATTCTGTAGGGATATGCATACATTAGACATTAATTCTTTCCCAATTCCCTTTTTGTCATGCGTAAGGTCGATAACATGTCCCAATATATAACAATTGGAAAGGCCTACGAACGTATAAATATTAATCAAAATTTGTGCTCTTGTAATTTAGCATTTGTGATATAATTTAAATAATTGATTAAACGATGTTTATGGGTGATATTTCATGAAAATCCCATATCATAAGGCGATGCCTGAGAAGACGTTGTTATCTCTCTACAATTTCTCTATACTCTTTATTCTCGTTATGCATAATAAATCGGCATAATTGCGTTTATTGTTCTCTAACGGGGAATAACATGATGTAACTCTCACGTCTATCCATTCAATTTGTCATTGACTTTTCAAATAGCTCTCAAACTTTACTAGGATATGTGCGGACAGCGGGCAATATCATATAAATACCATCTAGGTATATTTCATCTTTTAACGATTCATCTTTTAATAATTTGACGTTTTTGTAGCGTTCCTCTGCAGTAGCGCCCCAACGCAAAAAGAACGAGTGTTCGAGAAGCCGTTGGTTCGCGTTGCTTGAAAGGAAAGTAGGATAACTTATGAATGTTCTGTCTAAGATATACCAATTTTTCTTATATACGAGTGTCCTGAAATCATTTAGTATTCCTTTGTGTAACTAATTTTTTAATACGTTACACTTCAATCAATAAGTGACAAATTTTCAGGACCATCGTTACATTACATAAAACAAAAATATTTGAATCTTCTATTGAAAGAAATTTTTCATTAAATTTTTCATGGAAATTCAAGTTGGGAAATATCCGTACATAATCATATAGAACATTGTATATTGATGTCATACTATATTTTTCTCTTAACCTCTTCAGATCTGATTTTATTGGAACTATATTAAAAAAAAGTTTTAATTCAGCGTACTTAAATAAATAATTCATACTTAACAATTACTTTTTTTTTTTTCAAAATTTCGACTATTTTTCCAACATATACATTATTATGTACATCAATCTCAGATAATGTCGATAGAATTAAATAATTCCAACGAACAATATCTTCAAATTTGATGTACATTACAATGTAATGCTGAGTCTGAAGAGGTAAAATTATCATCTTACGAAAGATAGAGAAACGGATAAAGAAGATTACAAAGAGAGAGACAGGGGAAGATACATACCTGATAAGAATCACTTCTTATCCTTTTACGCGCTGAGTCACTTGATGATCGATGGTCATCCCTGGCAGAATAAGAATCCTGAAAAAAAGAAATCGTTTTAATATTCTAACAAAAACGCTTCTAATAAATAGTTTAATAAATAGAAATATAATATTTTAATTTGTCTTCTTACACGAGGTCTTTTATAATTATTTGAATGTTCGCCACGACCGCCTCTGCTTGAATATCTTTCTGATCCTGTAAAGACAATAATCAAAAATATTACAATATTGTTTGTTTACTTCACATTAGGGAGATATCTAATATGTGACTTGTGATACTGTAAAGTTTCATAATCTTCAATTTAGGCTGCTTTCTATTTAATGCTTTAAGATTACGGTCCACTTGATGCTTCAAAGAATTTTTAGATTGGTATAATTCAGTTAGTATAATTCATTTTATGATCGATCAAAGTAGCATCGAATGGACTGCATCCTAAGATACAGATTTTGTTGTCTTGGTCAATTAAACACTTTGAAGCATTTATAGGACCAAATAAAGCACAGCTTCAATTTAGTGTGCTTATAAGTGTACTCTCCATAGAGATGAAAATTTAAATTAAATTTAACTAGTCAAAATAAAGAAAAATCAAATTTTCAAATTTAATCTCTAATTCGATATGGGCATAATTGTTTTTCTAACAATGTTACTATTACATATCTAACTCTCGTATATTACCTGAGTTATATTTGGATCTAGAATCATAATTCGTCGTCGAATATTTAAATCTGCCACCTCTGGAAGACGAGTATCCTCCTCTGCCAGACATATTTC
>NW_017257428.1:898299-921062 GCF_001594055.1 Mycetomoellerius zeteki | reverse complement strand
CACCTCGACCTCTATAAGAACCCCCTCCGCGAGAACTAAATCCGCGACCACGAGAACTCATGGTGGAACTAAAAGAAATCGAGAAAGACATTTCTCGTTATGCTCATATTACATTTATCCTTTTACTCCATGTTTTATATCTTGCGTCATATTCTCTTGCGTCTTAATAAAAAAAAATTAAGATTCCTGTATGACTATAACTGAGCAGTCTCATATGCAAGTATATTAACAAAATAAAAAATTGTGATAATATGGTAAGCAAAAACAGAGATATTAAAGTCGTTCAAAATACAAGGTGTTCCAATAAAGTGCCACCAAAATAAAGTATTTATCAATCTTTCCGATCAAACGCAAATCTCCGCAGCGTAATTAAACATATATTACCAACCTGTATTTGTTGTAACCATAGCTCATGGTTGCAACTTATCGATGAACGAGACAGAGAGAAAGAGAAAGGGGCTGTAGTAGATACAGCGCCAATGGTCTATGAACAAAATAAATTTTTTTGTACAACGCATGTGGCACAAGTTACATTCGTGGGAAATATACAATCAGTAGCCTCTCCGCGCTTACAAGTCATTACTCCAATTAATAACTACGACCGTAATTGGAGCCACGTTGATGAATGACACGATTTCGCGTAAAAATCCATGAACGAAATTGATTTTCAACAAGGGAAGAAAAAAAAAGCGAGTCTGGACACGAGAAAGATTTCGTAAGTACAACGGCGTCCATTGTTCGCGTTGGCGAAATCCGGCGATGCCGGATGCGCCGAGTAACATGATGGTGCGCTACAAAACGGCGAAGGACATCCGTGCCCTTCGTAATGCGGAATATTCAGGAAAATATATTCGCTGTGAGAGATACGAGTCGATAAAAGGGTCGATAATCTCATATTTACGCGATTGAAAAAGCGATGGCCATACTTTGATATTTTATTTTACGCGTGACGAACGCAGTTAGGAAACTCACCCGAATCAGTGGGAGTTCCAGCCTTCGTCTCTTCGTTGCGACAAGAACGCGTCTATAATCGATTTCTTAATTCACTCGTACGTATATTACGTACGCGGCCTGTTTGACGGGCCGTTCAAGTACCCCGATCGACGGTACTGCGTACCTCCTCCGAGAAAAATCACGCAAGGCGCCAAGGCCGGAGGAAATCGGACAGTCATTCACAAGCAACCACGAACTAAAATGTCGGCACGCTCACTCTTGATTCTTTGAAACAGCCATCCCTACCACGAAGGACATGCGTCACCTTCGACGTCCAATACGTCCAATTGCAGAATGAATTCTTTAGGGACTTTGGCTATGGACATTTTATCCCTGGAAAAAAAATTTCTACTGGATATCGAAAGGTAACTCCCCATGGATGCGTTCAGTAACTACAAGCGCTCAGTGAGCTCTTGTATCTGTTTGGCCTATATTTTTAGTTCTAACGGAATATACCAATAAGATGCAAGCGCTCACTGAGCGCTCAGTGAGCGCTTGCATCTTATTGGTATATTCCGTTATGCTGGATTCACACTGCAAAATGCCATATCACGTTTTAAAACGCTCGACTGTGATTGGCCTTAACCGTATGACGCGGTAGCCAATAAGCTTACAGTGTATTTCCACGTCCATCGACCAGTACAGACTGTACAGTCCAGTATGCAGGAGCTATTGGCTGCGTTCAGCAGAACGTTTGTTTTGCAACTGTTGGAAGTTTCCTTCGCGCTAATTGGATCATACTTTTAGATCTAGAAGAATGGTCCTATCTCAGCAGACAATCATAAAACGGTTGCAAAACTGTTGAGTCTACTGAACGCAGCCATTATCTCGGATCTACAATAGAGGCTGCGGTCCACTTGACGCTACAAACGCTTCGAAGCGTTTGAGCGACCAATCAGAACAAAGAATTTTACGAGTTGACTAATCAAAGAATACTTCGAAGCGTTTGTAGTGTCAAGTGGACCGCAGCCAGAGTTTTAATGTCGTAGGGTCTTAAGTTGTAGAAAATTGATCAATCACAGTTGATTATACTTCTTATGATCATTTTTAAGTGATTATAAATATATATATAGAACTGGATTTTGACTAAATTTCATTCTTCGAACGATATAATTATTTGGAACAAAGCTTCGAATTATATATTCATTATCCTCGATCTTATTTTTCCCTATATTTAATAACAAAAAAATTAATAATTCTAATAATAATAATATAAGTAAATATAATATAATTTATATTTTAATTATTTTTTTGTTTTAGAATTATTAATTAAATTATAATTATTGGTTTTACAATTATAAAATCATTGATGTTACATTATACTTTGCAACTACTATTTCATTATGATGAACCAGAATAACTTGGGTCACTGAACTTACATAAATAGTCTCAATGGTTTTTGAAAAAAAAAAAGAAAAAAAAAAGAAAAAATAAGGATAGACAAAAAAGAATAAAATACGTATTGTTATTATGATTTCAGATAATACTATATTATACATCGAACAAACCGGGTATGCATTGATGTGTTATGTGATTACATCGTCACATTATATTGGCGCAGGTAATAATTGCTGTAATTATTTTTCCATATATTCTTGTTACGGAACAAGAATCTATGAAAAGATAATCTGGAAATTCGTTGAAAATATATGTTTGACCGTGTACAATTGGGACTTAGTTGATAGAGTTAATTTTCTCAAGGATTCTTTAATAATAATTATAACGATAACATACAAAACATTTAAATCTAATGTACTGCTCTCCTTCATAATTCTATTTACACGCAGTATTCTTCTAAGCCTGTCACGTTTTTGTATCTTCGAAAAATCCTAATAATATAATGGGAACGAATTATCTATACTATTATCTACAAGAAAAGAAGCAAAGAAAGAGAAAAAAACCGAACATCCACATATTATACGAAAGTCAATATGATTAGTTAAAGACAAGTATAATAAGCGTGCAAGCCTTAGCTGCGGTTATTCATTTTCGCTCTTTGTAGTCGTATCTCCTTAATTTAGTTCGTGTTATTACAAATAAATTTTATTTTCTCTCCTCTATTCCTCTCATTTAATCTATTGTATGTTCGCGATTTTAGTAATCATTTTCAAAAATTTAGATGATTAAAAATAGGGGTGTACAGAATACGGAGGCTCGACTATATATATTAAAAGCGTATTATGTATGTACACATACACACGGCGTGACAAATGCATCGTTGAGAATTTTGTCTGAGTTTAGCATCCGTATTTTACATGCATGAGAATAATCACATTCGGTTAAAAGTAAACAGCAAATCGTATTCATTCCGTTTTTAAATCATATACAAATTTAGTTGTTTTATCAACAATCAGCAATTACGATGCACAAATATCTAGACATATCTGCTTGAATGTGCTCAAAATTATATTTCTTATGGCAAGACATTTGTGACACCGTATGTACAATCGATTGGATGAGATTCTCGGTTTAGTTCACCATTAATTACCAGCAATAATATATAAGATGAATATTTGCGGATAAAATTGAATATTCGTTTCAAAATACTTCGGAATTCTCCATACAAATACATGCACACACATATAGCACAAACAAATACATACATACATACATATCCACACACAACCTTTGTAATTATAATATTGAGCATCCATCCCTTTCTCATCGAAAACTTTTTTATCGAAAAAATAGGTTCGTTCTTTGTAGCTACACTTTTTGTATTTTTTATCGTTTCTCTCTTTCTCTCCGTCTAATTATATGCTTATTTCATTTAAGTGCAGAAAGTGTGACGTAGTAAAACTACAAAGAACAGATCTATTGTTATCAAGTTAATGTAACACACTCATGTTTTTCTGATTCGTCTATGTAATTATTCCTTCATTATTATCCGTCCAAGTTGTAGTACTAATCATAATTTGTTTTGCCTAAAGAGATGATATAAGTTATGCAATGTGCATAATGATGTTACTAAGATCTTTTTTAGCCATCCAGACGTAGATATTCCGAATCTAAGACTGAATGAGAAACATTTACATCATCGGAATGGCTCTCGTATTGACAGCAATTTTCAATCACCAAATTTGCGAGTTCTTTTATACGTTCATATGGTCTGGAATCCGCTATCACTGTATGTAGTTTCTCCAGTCCTCCTTCTTTCACTACTAATGCACAATATTTGAATGCTAAAAAAATCGGATTATATCGTAAAATAGCAAAAAAGACATATGAAGCAAGACAGCAAATAATTTAAAGTATTTGACATAAGAAATATTAATTTTGCATACATACAGTATACTTTAGTGAGATTAGCAAGAGCCCAAGCAGCCCAATGTTGACATGGAGGAGTATGATACACATCCAGTAGGCGTAATAATGGTCCAAACGAGCGATAATTTATATTACGTTCTGCATTTAAGTCCCAACTTTCAATCGCTTGTACCATGTATTTAAGAACCTCTTTACGAGTTGGCTTTTCGATTGTCCAAGCGTCGACACCATCAGATGCCATGTGTGCCAATATACCAGCAGCATTGTATGGAACCTATATAAATCGAAAAATATACATATATTTAAGAGCATATTAGAAATTTGAATGGTAAAAAATGTTCGAATAAAACTGAAGTAGATAATTTACAAAAAATTGAAAAAAAAATAGGAAAAATGAAAGAAGAAAAAAGGAAATACGAAACCTCGATTCCATCACTATTAGAGCGTAACAGATTGGCGAAAACAGTTACATATCGTTCCTGCATAAGATGGATCCGAAGATATTCGACTTCTGCCACATTTCCGAGCAAACCCATCATATTCCTCAATAGTTCTTCCTTATGCGGATATTGCTAGACACGCGAGAAAATATATTTATTATGCAATAGAAAGAAAATTACACACACATACATACACACAGCTTAAGCTAATTGTAAGTACATTGTGTAGCGTCTATAATCAAATATATATTGTAAAACATACCTGTACACACTTCAGGAAAAGTGCCATGCCTTCCTCATCTAAGAATCGTTCACAATTTATAGAAGTTTCATCTGTCATATTCCACATAGTCGACCATGCGACTTCTAATACATCGTCGAATATATTTGTTTCCACCCTGTACTCCACCAATTCTAACATAGTCTTAACACAACCCAATTTGCCAAGTAATCTTTTCTCTTTACCTTCCACTTGACAAGCTAAAGAGTTCAATAGATATATGCCAATTCTTTGAACAAAACTTTCTGGTTCTGAGTGTTTGGCTGAATGTAGAAGTACTTTTACAAGGGTTTCATAATTGGACATCTATACAAATATATTAATAAATGATTATATTACATAAACAACTTTTCTGTTTATAATATATCCTATAATTTGATTGCAAAAGATTTAATATAAAAACCTAATAATATTTAATCATATAATATGCAACATAAAAAAAACAAAGTAATACAAACCACGTCATGTGGTATGCGGAATTGACACAATGCCAAACAACCATTCCGCATCATAGTTTCTTCATCTCTATGTGTGCTCATACCAGCAAGGAGAGTACTGATAATCCTTCTCTTCATTCGTGCTACTAATTCACCCTTTTCCTTCATTTTTACTATGTAGAATAACGTAGCGCTGTGATGTACGACATAAAATTAAAATTATAATTATTGGTGTAAGTTTAACAATTGCTTTCTCAAATATCGCAGTTGCTTCTCTTAGCAATTTATAAATTACAGAATGCGTATCTATGCACATACCTTCCAGATATTTGTATATGCTTCTGAGCTGGATGCTTTTCCATCGCTTCCAAAACAGTACATAACGCTTGATCCATTCTATGACAATTTTCAAATCTAAATACATGGTACAAATCGCTCAATACTTTTTGTAGTAATTCTTGTTTATTGTCCATACAAACATGAGCTGCGATCAGTATTTGATCCTCATTTGCATCGCCAGCAACCTAAATCAAGTCATCAGAAAATACATAAATAAATTAAAAATATTTTTATTTAATTTTTTGTTGCAATAAAGCAGTAAAAAACCCAGGTAGCAAAGTTTATCATTTTGGGCCTTTACTGACCATTATTGACGTCTTAATGAAGTCAAATTGACGTTTGAATGTCACAGATTATTGATGTCATCAGTGAGCCATCATTTTGACGTTATATCTTGGTCCTTTACTGACCATTATACTACCCAACTGGCGACTTATGACGTCACGGAATGACATCATATCGACGTCACGAAATAACATCTAATAAAACCTATGATCACTTTTTGGTCACTTGGCATCATTTGTACAAACATGACTTGAATTCGACGTCAAAATAAAAAACTTTGCTACCTGGGAATGGTTAAAAATTTTTTCATCTTGTAATTAGTAGGTATGAATTATAAAATATCTTGTATATCTTACTACTTTTGCTGGTATATCATGTCTTCTACAAGCACCATGAGCAGTTCCATAAAGTCCTAAAAATTGTAATGGCTTATGTATTTTAGATGCGAGTCCTGGTATATCGGAAAGCTGTCCAAAATTGGTGTCCTCAATATTTGTATTTATAGGACGTTCGGCTACACCTCTTCCTGCAAGATTCGTGCCGCCGATGTCTAAAGAAACCAACTGAGGTAGACCAGTCACTAGGTCAGATAAGATCTTATTAGGATTCTCAAACTGTCCCTGTTTATGACACGACTGAGAAATATCCAAGTGCCTAAAAAAATATTCTGTGTAAATCTATATTTTTAATATCAGTTCAGCTTAGTTTTGCATATTATATCTAACTGTATACTTGCACTTTTAAGAAAATTTCTAATTACATAATGTAACAACTATATTATATTGTATAATCCAAGTTTTATAATGTACCTCAAATTCTTCAACTGACAGATGTTCTTAACAAAAGATTTTGGGTCAGTATTGACCTTAACATTGTACAAAGCTAAGGATAGTAAATTTGGTACCAAGTGATAAAATTCAAAAGTATCAATGTTACAGCTATTGGACAAATCTAGATGCGTCAAATTCGTTAATCCTGCTAGTAGCAGGGTATATTCTGATGAAGGTATTCCTACATATGCTAATGCCAGTCGCTTTAAATTCGGCGTTTTGAAAACGTATCTTCGTGTTTGGTAATCTCGTCCGTAGTATTGTAATTGTTGGACGTAATTGTAGGGCGAACCGGCTGTAACAAAGGTTATAGTTTAATTAATAATCCACTTGTTGGATCACGTTAAGATAGATACATGGATTACAATGGTTTCTTACAGGCACTTAAACTAGAAGGTATGATCATCGAAGTTCCATAACAGGCTAAACTGTGTAAGTTCTCTGAATTAGCATTAATATGCTCAATAGAGATTCCTGTTACGTTACTACAATCGGTGAGTTCTAAATCATAAAGTTTGTGGCTGACAAGTACTTGAACCGAAGTGTCGGTCAGGCAACAATTAGAGATTTTAACGTGCTTCAGTCGGGTCGCCGCTAGATTTTTGAAAATGGAGAAAAAGGAATCCTCATCAATCGTTGCCTCGCTACGTTGAGCGTATTCTATAATCTTGTCGCATATCTCGCTCGGGAAGGTTATTCCCTTTCGTAGTATCCGATGGCCGCGTCTTCCCTTTATCGAGATAATGTCTAGATTCTCGCAGATCAGTTTGTAGCACAAATCAGTAAGGCGCTCCGGGCCTACATATTGATCCGTGTGAAATAAGTCATCCAACTCCGCCATTCTCTCTCGGAACAGCTCGGATTTTACTAAATCACGACTGAATCACGCATCAAGGAAGACGCGCGGCTATATCTTCTTCGTAATTACGCTATTTTCGGAGCTGCTGTCTAACGCCTGCGGGAATACGTGCGTTATGTCAAACGTAGGATCAGCTGGGAACGCGCGACCAGCGACATGGCGCGTCAGAAGTGCTCACGTCAACCACATTTAGCTGTTTCGTCCGCACTGCGCGTTATATGCAGTAAGCTGAGTAAGCTGTTATATATGCCGCAATCACCGCGTCCAGTGACATTCGCGGATTCCCGTCTGCCCTGGATACCTATCATGGAAAAAGTCGGAATGGATCCCGATCGCAATTATTCAATTATTCCCTAGATTTCTATTGTGTTTTCTAGGGAAAACGGAATAATTCCGATCGGAATTCATTTTGATATGTTTCATGATAGATACTCAGGTCTGCCCTCCACACTCCTGTGGATATGCGACACTCCAACTTTCAATGCACTCCGACGTGGTCTCCGTCTACAGATTCACGGGCTACGAGTGTTACGATTACGTATATAAAAAAAAAAAACACTAATACGATTTTGTTCAATCTTAAAAATTCTCCGAAAAACTTGAAGCTACAGCTGTTACCACATCACTGTCGCCGCCATCCCCACCCCCCGTTTCCACCACCTTCACGCTTCCTATGTATTCTTTTCTTTCCTTTCGCTGACATCGTCTACCTTGGTCTACCTACGCGCACCGCGTAATAATTTCTATTATACGACGTTTGACGTTCCTGACATATCACTACACGCTTAATGCTATCTTAAGTAATTTTATCGATCACACTGGAATTATCACGTAGAACGCTATGTATAGCCGAGGGGAAACAAAAATGCTATCCAGTTCAGGTGTAGCGAGTAGAGCTGCACTCACACTGAGTTTCTACTTTTAAACTCGTGTCAGAGTGATTTTCAGTTGATTCTGCTTGTGCCTAATGATGATAGAAAATTCGGTTCATACTCCGTTAATTTTTAACTCGATTATACGGTGGACATATGACATTGACGTAGAATCATGAAGTTTTCAAAATCTTTCCAGCAAGACTCGCCCAAATTTGACTTAAATAGATATATTGCCTTCTAGATTCAAAATAAGATAAAATGTAATTATTAATATAATTTTAAATAATTATTTAATATAACTTTATTAATATAATTATAAACAATATTGATAAAATTTTTAATAATATAATTTATAATTATACTTTAAATAGTAAGCGTCAACAGTGATTATTAGAGTGAACAGATATATATATATATATATAAATACCCAAAGTAGTAATAAATTTGACGTTATTTGTCGCTATTTTAACATCTGAATTACATCAAATTAATTGTTGTTATTGGAAACGTCCTAACATGACGTCAAAATGACGTCCTTACAATAACGTCATTAAGACGTCATTTAGTGACGTCAGACATGGTCAGTAAATGACCAAAATTTGACGTCAAAATGACGTGTATTTGCTACCTGGGTGCTGTATAGATTAAAAAATATTTTTTTGTAAATAAGTTATATGCAGTTTCTTGTCTCTTTTAAGACTTCTTTTTCCTATATATACAGTTTGAACATTTTTTTTAAGTATTTGGTGTACGTTTCTTTGCGTTTTTTTTATAAAAATTCTTTCAATCGCTCTATATGTATAATATATACACCTTCAAAATACGTATACATTTCAAATTGATTAAATTACCGCCATTTCTCGCGTTTCCAAGGAAACGCTGAAAATGGCGGTAAATACTTGCATTTGCATCAAACTGCGCTCGCGTTCTTTAACTAATCTCAAAGGTTGTTCCAGACGTTTGAATCTGTAAAACTTTATTCGGCACTCGCAGAATGAAAACCGGTGACTTCGAATCGCCGCAACGGACATCCTCCAGGATTCCGAGTGTTGCTTCGTCCAAGATAAAGCTCGGTGCTTTTGGACGAGTCCGCAAGACGGGATGCGATCGGAATGTCGCTTCGACACTTCTTCAACAACGACAGGCCTTTCGGGTCATTCACGAGAACGTGGATGTCACACCAAAGCCGTTAGTCCATCCAACCTTTAGCACCATCGATGAGAATCAGACGACCGCTTTGGAGACTATCGGATTATTCCAGACCGGAAGCGGTTCCCAACTGCAGATAACTTCTTCGAGAGCCAGCGGTATCAGGACTAGTTCTTCCATTCTCCTTAAATCCGATGATTTACAAATGGAGAGTCTGCTGTCAACGCAGGTTTGTGAGTTTTTGCCCACGGAAGAGGATGAGGATGCTGCACCATCGCCATTTTTTCTGCCTAGGTAACAGCAATTTATGTTACATGTTTTAATTCTTTCTAAAGCAATGTAAATTTAATTTTGCAGCATTATCATATTTTTATGAGAAATATTCTTAGTCGACATCAACTGAAAGTAACTTTTAATATTAACTTAATAATTTTTTACTCAACACTATAATTTTTTGGTACATTACATTTATATTGTTGAGTGCAAAATTATAACATTAATTATTATAATTGTTACTTATAAGACAGTTCCAGGCTGAAGCTGCCTTTAAATGGTGTCGTCTGGGATATATGTAAAATAGATTTAAATAAATACAGGCTACTTTTTTAATGTCGAATAGTATTTATTTACAGCGACGACTCGGCGATATTTCCGACATGTCCGAAAACTGTGACAATCACCTTAAAGGAAACGCAGACATTCTTCATATTCGAGATGCCGCAGATGAACGTGGATCTGCAAACGCCCGAAGGACAGGCGGTAAAACAGGAAAATGAGAATTATGAGTATGTAACAGTAGGACCGGGCTCTGATCGGAAGCTGTTGAATGTCGAGACGCAGACGATACGCGTGTTGACGAAATCACGTGGCACTTACTGTGGCCTGAGGTCCCGCAGGAATCAAGGGATGTTTGTGAATAACTGGGTGATCCATGATACCTACGCGGCACCGGAACTGATGATAGAGAAGAACGGACGTATGATGGTACATACGAAAGAATCGATACGTCGAATGCGAGAAGCTCAGGTACAAATTATGTGGAATTATAAACTTTTTAAAAAAGCAATTATGCATTTTCATTAAATCGCAAAAAGAAAGAAAAACATTTATACTATATATGTGCACATACAGGGTGTTCCACCTAAAGAATCCATTCAAATATCTCAGAAACACTGCGTTAAATCGAAAAATGTTTCACACAAAAGTTTTGTGGTTTCGAGGGGAACCATCAGTTTGACCTTGGGTGGCGTTGTCAAGATCAGGGCAAGGTCACTTTGAATTTTTTAAATGGAACCCCCTATTTTTCGTTAGATATTCTCGTAGCTAACCTCGAGAGCTTTCCAAAACCAAAAGTTAAACCAATGGTACCATCTTATGTCCCCCTCGAAGTCACAGAACTTTTGTCTGAAATATTTTTCGATTTAACATAGTGTTTCTAAGATATTTGAATGGATCCTTAAAAATGGGACACCTTGTATGTGTAGATAATTGAAAAATTATATTGACATGTTATATTTTCATAAACAAAAAATTAATTTAACTTAGCGAAAATCTTTAAATATAAAAAAAGGGTTTTGAAATGATAAATACATTATATCTTTTACACAGGATGAGAGAAGAAGAAAAAAAAAAATATTAAAAAGATTAAAGATTTTTTAAAGTTTTTAAATTTTTAATATTTCAGAAAATGATAGTATTCTTTAATGAAATAATATAGATAAATTTAAAAATGTAGAAAATTTTTTTACAAAAAATGTTAAAGAGATTCCCATTTATCTTTTTTGTAACAGGAATTCCAATACAAACTCCCTGAACCTGAAACAATTCCTGATCAAAGCCCCGAGGAGCAATTGTCTCGTATCTATCGGAAGACAGGTTTCTTGGATGCGGCATGCGTAATGGAACGTATAATCGCAAACAATGTATTCGCGGAGGCGCAAAAACGCTTTACTGGCGTAATTAAACGCGATCCATGCGCTCTGGATCTGGAATTCGATTATCGCTTGGATTTACTGTGGACATTCGTATTCGAAATGGTGCACGATCGTCCTGTAACTGCATTTCGCTGGAGTCCGGCTAACGCGAGCGTCCTCGCTGTTGCTTATGGCGCTAAAACCGGATCCAACAAGACCGACGGAGTACTATTGATCTGGTGCGCCAAAAATCCTAGTCAACCTGGTCGCGAATATATCTTTGATAGTCCATTGTCTGATATCGATTGGAGCAGAGAAAGACCGAATCTTCTGGCGATTGGTTTTTATGATGGAAATGTAAGAGTTATTGATGTTAGCGCAAAGGAAGTGAATATTATCAGGCAAAGTCATAGAGAGACATCGACAGCTTGCTCACCACATTGGCAAGTAAGAATGTTACTTATTGCGATATTATTATTATTCTAACTTTTATATTAAATATACTACATTTAATTTATTTATTAGTTGCTAAATCTACGGTACAACTTTGATTGATAATATTTAATTTTTCCACTAGGTTCAATGGTGGAGTGGCGATGAGCAATTTAATTACCAAGAACAAATCTACACCAGTGATCAAGATGGCCGGATATACTGCTACCGTTTAGGAGAAGATTTGTTTGCCACAGAAATCATGCGCCTATATAGAGTCGAAGGTAAACTAAGCGGGATTTCTAGAACCGATCATTGTGTGGCTTACGATGTACCCATCAACCGCCAACCGAGTGCGCTTATTCTTCGAAGACATCCCATCGTCAGCAACATTTACTTTGTCGGCTCCGATGAAGGTTGTATTTATCAATGCTCCACGAATTACTTGCGTCAGCACGTGGACAGTTTTCTGGCGCATGACGGTCCGATTTACTCATTTGAGTTCTCGCCCTTTTGTCAAAAGTTATTTCTAACCTGCGGCGCTGATTGGTGCATCAGGATCTGGGCTGAGAGTCTTACTGAGCCACTTATCACCCTATCGACAGCGATGGCGTGCGTAAGGAACGCTTGTTGGAGCCCTACAAGTTCCACTATTATCGCCAGCGTTGTAAATGACCAGATTTGCATATGGGATATCCATAGAAAAACGCATACTCCAGCATCTGTAATGATTTCACCGAACGGAACCAGATTAGTTGCTGCTGGTTTTACAGCGAACGGGAATCAATTAGTGATCGCTGATGTCGAGGGCGCCGTTTACGTCTACAATCTTGAAGGCATGCCATTTCCACCCTACGATCAAACTAAAGTATTAATTGAGTCTATCCATAAGGCATTGGCAACTAAGTACCAAAAGAATTAAATTTAAAACAAATTTATCTATATTTTTATGAAGATATTTTTTAATTAAATTAAAAGATTGAATTACGAAAAGATTACGCATAAATTGTGAAACTAATTCTTTGAGAATCTGCAGTAGATACATAGGTTTTTATATCAACAAGTTTTTGGTATAAATGATAAAGAAATGATAAAGAAATAAGCTTTTAACAAAGATTGAAAATAATTGCTTTTAAAAAATAAAAAAGTTCGCCGTATGTAGGCGATTTCTACTTAAGGCTGCTTTATTATCGACTGTAGTCGAGAGACTCTCCCGACACGTGGGGACCCCTCTCGATCTCAGTCTGCCGATTGTGGCATCGTGAACCTCATCACGACAAGAGAGAGTGCGCGCTTGAGGATGGATGAAGAGAGGGAGAGAGCAAACTGAGCGTTTGGATTCGCCGCGGGGTCTCCGCCAGCGGGGCCCGCTCGCACGCGGTGGCCGGGGCCGGGGCCGGGCCGGAGCCGGGAACGGGGCCCAGGCCTGAAGCCTTCCGGTGTGTGTGAGAGGAGAGAGGGGTCATCTCACCCTGCCCTGTTCTCCTCCGTGTTGCTGCTGCTTGTGGGCACGAACCGCGGCTACTGCCGTCAGCAGGCAGTCTCTTATTACGCCCGCGCTCAACTCTACGCGAATTCTAAGTCCTCTTCTTAGGCCGCTCTCAATGATAACGCGAATCGCCCTAAAAATATCAAGACCCCAAAAGTCGCATCGAAATAACGGATTTTATTCGGCGAAAAAGGGAGGCAAAGTTTTAAATCCTCTTCGGAAGTAGAATGATGATGTGAATATCGTAAGTTAATTATCGTAATTGTTAGGCAAGATCGAGAATAATTTGGGTAATGAATGATAATACTGGAGAACAACATGGATTTTGACAGAGTGAGCTATTCATATTTTTGGTAGAGAAACGATATACTAATAAAACTATAAGATTATTTTATATTAAGCAAGAAAAGCTAAATAGTTTTTTTTATTATTATAATATGAGTAACATGATGTGAATATCGGAATTTTGATCGAGTGAGCGTAAATTCTATGATATCGGAAAGATTGTTGTTGATTTAATAATTAACATTTATATAAAACATTTATTTTCTAATCTATGTGATTGAGCAGAATATTTCGGACGACATGATATCGGGATCTAATGAAGTGAATGATCACTTCAATAGGAACATGAAATTAATAACTGACAAGACAAGAATAATATAATAAATTGGAGACAATAATAATAATAGAATTAATTGGAGACTGGAATAGTTAATTATAATTTAATAGGAATTATTACTACTTATTTTTATCTTTTCATCTGTTAATTCTTTATCCAACGCGAATTCAACTTATCCTTTATTTTTTTTAATAATAAATTATTGATAACATTTTTTAGTTGCAAAAAATATAATTAGAATAAAAATAACAACTTCAAATGGACAATTATATATATTTCTCAGATTATTTCTTTTTTATTTTGGTTTGATTTCGATTGTTACTTAATATCCGAGATTATCAGGAATAAAAGATGCACAACAATTTTAATTAAGTTATTAAGTTTTATTAGGTTATTTAAATTAATTATTTTTTCTGGAAAAATTATAAAAGTTAATTTATAAATTTTAATAATTATTGCGAAATGTTTTTTTGTTAAAAACGTGCTTTGGATAGAATTTTGACTTTAAATTAGGTAAGAGATGCCCCAAATATACATCATCGCAATCTTCTTACTCATTGTCAATTTTACGATATTCAAATCGGCGTTGCATTTTACGCGGAGTTTCATCCATAAAATTAAATCGGTGCTTTCTGCAAATGATCATACACAAAGAAAGAAAATCCTCTTTTGCTCATCGAGAAAAGAAGCGATTAGCGAATCTGATCACTTCGGCAGTAGAATCACGTCGGCGTTAACACGCGCGCCAGGAATTCACGTTAGGATGCACCGATCGTAGTTACGATCAGCGATAGTTTTCATTTACATACAATATACATATATTTAGAGAGAACAAGAAAACCATTGATTATTAAGAAATATAAATTATCGAAAAAGAATTGATCAAGAGAAAGAAACTAGTTATTAAAGAAGAAGAAAGTATTATTATTACAGTCATTAAAAAGGAGAAAAAATTTGTTACTGAAAAGGAAGAAGAGAAAAAGAAATTTTAATGTTTACGAAAGAAAAATCATTAACAAAAAGAATTTGTTACTGAGAAAAAGGAAATTATAAGAAAGATAATTCCAACGAAGAAAGAAATTGATTACATAACAGAAGGGAGAGAGAAATTTATTATTATTATTCTTATTAATATAGTTTTTTAAATTAAATTAGTTATTAAGGATATATTCTCTGCAAATTTTTTAAACAGTGCAGTTAAGCATTGTATTTTTTATTAGACTATTTGGGTGTGTACTGCAGTTCCCAATGATGCGGAACCATCTTTAAATTGCAGTCTCTAGACTGATGACCTTACACGGTAAGGGCCATGGTATACAAAAAAACTTAAGCAGTAAAATGTAAACAGTAACAAATCCAACATGTTGATTTCCTTACTGCTTACGTTTTTCTGTGTCCCATGGCTCCAAAAGAACCTAGGATCTTTGCTAAGTTCCATAAATAAATTAGAATTAAGAACACCGATAATATTTAATATTTAATTCAATATTTTAAATTCATATTGTATATATATATATATAAGAATTCATTATAAAAAGAATTCAATGATCAGTAAAAGAAGAAGTGGTCGAAATATTTGTCCAACTACAATAACAAATTTATTCGTGATAAAGAATTTTAAGTGATGTTTTGAAAGTAGTTTTCGAAAACGCTATTTTGTGATGTTATTGTCTACAGCATCTCTTATAGAAGTTCGCAAATAGTGTTTGCGGAATTTTGCGCGTGTATACTGAATGTACGATATGAACGACGACGTTGCTGGACGCAACGGATGAGATACACAATTATATAAGTAAGTACGCAAAATCTTTAACTGATTTATTATTATTATTTATTACTCATATAATCACACAAGAATATATTATTTATTATAATTTAGTTTCCCTTCTTATAAGTATTGTGCATAATAAATATAATAAGTTAAAAAAAATATAAATTACTTATAATATTATAAAATTTTAGTTAGTGAAGTACATTTTATAAATTAATCTATACATATTATGTAAATTATAAGGTTTTATAAATTGTGTAGAGATATTTAATCTTATTTTTAAAAAAATGAAAGACATTTACAAATTTAATAAATTTCTCAACAGATTAAAATCACAAATTCTATTTCAAAATTTTTAAGATTTCTCTGAAAAGGTTAGACATATTTTTGAACCTTAAACTCTATATTATTAACATCGATTTTTTTTTATTCACAACCATCCATCTTTCTCGCACCTCTCCCTTATTGGAGAAAAATAAGTAAATCATTGCTTCCTACAAATTCTTGTTGGCAAAAACATCGGTATGATACCCGGGCCAAGGCCGTCAAATGAAGATGGATGTGTCATATGGCCGGTGCATTTATTTTTCACGAATGCAAAGGCAAACGTGTGGTACGAGTTGCTAGCATGAAAAAGAAAGAGAAAAAAGAAAGGGAAAAGAGAAAAAAGGAAATACCATGAAAGCGAGCAACATTGTATTTGCACATAAATCAATCGCGACTCGAATTATTAGCACGAGAACTCGCGCGATTGATCATCAAAATCGATTTTATCGCCGTGTCCGGTCGCATTGAAATTAATATCTTTAATTGCACGAGAAATGATTAATCGTCGCCAAATGCACTATCAAGATCTTTCTGCGATTACGGATGCTGGTCGAAGAAGTTTCAATCTCACTCCTTCCTTTTCTTAAGTTGATTAAGTATTATTGAGTACTTTCTAATTATGCGTAGCAATTCTTAAATTATTTATGCTCTTTAATTTTTCTAAATACATCTTTAATACTATATAATATCTAACTCAGTAATCTAATCACAGAGTCATCTATGCTTGGAAATATATAAAACCAAGAGGTATTTAGTTAAATTATTAAAATTAATAATAATAATATTTATAATATCTATAATCATGATTAATATTCGAATGAAGTTATCAAGAAAAATCGTCATTTTGCTGCTATTTTTGAAACTCGCGCATAAGACAGAATGTATTACATTTGGCTGATAGTATAAATATTCTAATATACTTACATCTCAATTAATCGCCTCGTTAATATTCGAGATCAATATGCTAGAATTCTTGCACGACGATTAAATTAGGCTCTCGTGGGATCATGAAAATGTCTTATTTCTCTTCTCTTGGTGCCTTTCACTGACACCGGGTACGGATCATGAACCATACGTGTAAAAGTTCAGAGTTCAGAAAATGACAAATAATGTATACTGATCAAGATATGTTATTTGAAAATTATCAAGTATGTAAGAATTTATAGATGAGATCATCCTGGTATTTCAAAATAGTTGACATTTAAATTTTCACCATTTAGCGTGACTATATTTGTTGAGTACACAATAAATCGTTTATTATTATTTATATTTGTTGATAATAAAATTGACAAATGATTTAAAAAAATGAATATACTATGGCTACAATTATTAAAATATAATAACTTTGCCAAACATGTATGTCTTAATTAGTTATTAAATTGTAATTGTTTGAGAGATGAGAGAGAGAGAGAGAGAGAGAGAGAGAGAGAGAGAGAGAGAGAGAGAGCAGATAGGATTTTATTATGAAAAAATTTATCAACTATTATTATTTTGTTAGTAATTATATACATGTATAAAATATTATACGTAACGATATAAAAATATCAATTTTTTAATTTTAATTTAATTAAAATGAAAAAGAAATACATAAAATCGTCAGGGACAACGTTCTTTTCGAACGTATTCGTCATTCGAAATAGTCAAACACACTTTGTTTTGCAGAGCACGTTTAACAATTAGTATTCAGTCTGCTTGGAACACCCAGTGTAAGCATGTATATAAGATACTGGCTTCCTCGAGTAAACTTGTTTATCAAGTTACACATGGCGATCGCTGATGATCTTCACTGGAAAAGGACGAGAAAGAGAGAGAATTCTATGACGGGATTGCGTCTTTTTCCTATTGGCTATTGGTATTAAGAGAAATACACGCTCTAAATGCGTGAACATCGTTACTCCACTTGAAGAATGTATATAATGGTTTTTAATTGTAAGAGACAAAACATTTTCTACTCTTTTTATTGGCAGAAAAGAAAACATTTTGAAAAGGATATTTTGTAATAATTGTTTAATGTAATAATTGTTGAAAATAATCGTTAGAAATTAACCATGAGATAGTTTAGGATAGGATAATCAAAAATATTTAGATATGTATAATACACATATATATATATATATATAGAATAATAAATTATATAAATTTATTTTTCCATCTTTTTCTGAACATATTTATAAATTCTGCCATATCTTTCGGAGTAAATCTCTTTCTAAAGTAAACTTGAATTTGTTTTTAAAATTTTAATTAATCATCAAGATAAATCGTTAAGTTTCCTTATAATGTTTCTGGATCAAGTTTTCTCACGCGGATTTCAACACAATTCATAAATCATCAAATTATCTCATATTCAATTTTCTTCTAGCATATATACACACGCTTATGCATACTATAAAAATATCTCCATTTAAAAGTATGAAAATATGTAACATATGTATATAACAAAGTACTCTTTGCAATTTCTAGGATCAATCACAAATTCGCGATTCGATCTCACGAAATTCTCGTCAACGATTCCAATTTACAAGCTCTTCCCGAGAGGTTATTAATAATTGTATAGTAAATCGCTGTGTAAATAAGAAAATTCGTGTATTTTTTTTTCTAGTATGAACGATCCATTTTAAACATCTCGATGCACACAATACTACATGACTCATTGTTTCTATCATTTTAGTATTTACTTAGTGCAAATTGTTTTTAGACTTAATTACGAAATTTATTTTTAAAATCAACAGATTGGATAACTTCGCGCGGCGACTAGAGGCGAATCCTTTTACTGCAGACAATGATAGCTTACACATATTATTATGACATATGTGCATCATTTTTTTTGAAGTAACGATGAATTTCATTGAATTTCACGAATTATTACGCTGATGGATCAGCTCGAGAATAATTCTTTCTTCGATATGGTTATATTTGAATATTATGCGAGTATTTTCTTCGAGCCAGAGGAGATTCTTCTGGAGGACGCACAAACTGCCGAGAACTTTGCTCATACAACGCCATTTCTTCTTTCCATCTTGCTACGCGAAAAAAGACGAAAACGAGCTGCAGCGGGAAAGACGACTAAAACACTACTAAAAGTCGACCGGTTGGCAAGAAGCGAAGGATAAGAAGAAGAAGAGGAAGAGGAAGAAGGGAAAGAAGTAGAGAAGGAGAAGAGAGACGAGATGATCTCTCAGGAAGCAAGACGATCGTAAAGGAAAGAACGACAGAGACAAAGAGGTGAATGTTAATGAGGCAGATCTCGACCTCTCGCATCTCCGCGAGGATCTCGTCAGGACTCACGATCGAAACTCGGATCCTTGCTTCCTCAGTTCGGCTCGCTCCGAATTTACAAATTCAAATGCATTAATGCGACAACATACAGAATAAAATAATAACAAGTAATACAATGAATTTAATAAATTTCGAAGAAAGAGAGAATAATAATAAATTTTTTAAATGAAAATAAAATTTTTATATTTTATTTCATAAGAATTTTCACGTTTTTGCGATGAATTATGAAATTTGCAAATTATTTTTCAGCTTAAATGGAATTATTATAAAGAAAGAAGTTGAAGATGTTTTGAGAAAAATTATTAAACCAAATTCTTTGACTGTGCAGGAAACAATCTTGTCAATATTTATTGAAATTTTTTTTTTTCCAGAAATGGTTTTGACATTTTTGGAAATTTTTTTATTAATTTTTTTGGAGTCAATGTTAATTATATTTAATATACTATCAGTGGCCACATGGAATGATGAAACAGCTTAGCAGTGTCTTTTCGAAGAGTTAAGTCGCGGGAAAGGAGAATTCGTTCTTCTCCAAACTATTCTCTTGCTCAACTCGCGCGATCCGGTTCTTTGTTGCGCGACGGACAAGACCTGCTCGAGATTGATCGCGCGGTGGTGGGCTTAACGAGGCACGACGGACCTCAAAATCTGCCCGATAATTAATGAGAATCGTCCGTCTGGTCGCTCAAGCAACGTAACAACGTTAAAACGCAACGACGAGGTGTGCAATGAGTATCTTCGATCGGGGAGTATGCTCTGATTCGTCGAGGAAGAATACTTATTTTTCACCAAGCAAAACAATCGATAAAGCTTTAAGAAAATTAATCAAACATCGTTTTGAAATTTTTTCAAGAAGTCTGTTTTTGTCAAATCGATGACTCTTATCAAATCAAGCAGAAGATAAAAATTTCTACGAAAAAAATCATTTTTTCTTGCAACTTTATTTACTAAATACATTACTATTATTTTTTATATAAATTTTTTTTTCATTTTATTATGTTTGATGTTTTTTAAGTGTCTGCTTGCGATCCTTTTAAGATTGATATTCGATTCTGTCAAATAATTAAATGTGCTGTTGACATAAAGAGAAATCTATTAAAATTTTATTCGGTAGCTCGCTATACGTCTGCCACGTAGATATGCATTGATGTGATCCGAACCATCCCTGAGTCTAAAAATATACATATAATGTCCAAGAATCCTTTCTTCTCGGTTTCACTACCATGGCCCGGGGAACACGGAGATGTATTGCGTGAACTCTGATAAAACCTTTCTGTATTTGTATATGCAGACCCTTCTTTATAATTAAGAACTTTCGAAATACTATATGTGTCTTCTCATATTCTTTAAAATATATAACATATATATAAAAAGAAATGCTACATGCACTTACGCTAAAATTACGAAAATGGAAGTCTTAAATAAAGAAGCAATGAAATATTTTAATCTGAAATTGTAATTTTTTCATCAGAGAAAGAGAGAGAGAAAAGAAAGAAAAGAGAACTGCTCGCTTGGAGATACAATAAAAATACGTAATGAGAAACTATATATAAATATGATAATTAGAATATACTAGAGACAGAAGCGCTGAATTATTTCGCTAAGCGAACTTTGTTTTGGCATACTTATTTGTCACTTCATATCATATTATTGCAAAAATACTGCATCGACACATCTTCAGCACGATGCGCATTCTTTACGCATGTTTTCGTTTAAATTCGTTGCAATATGCCGCAACGTTCGTGCGAAGTAGGCCACTCTGAAGTGGTCCAACCTGTATAATTATTGGCGTATTAACGTCATATATATGAAAAATCAAGGCCGTCGTTGACAGCCTTATGGCCACCATATGTACGTACTTGATAAGCTCGTTGAAAGCGCCGTTACAGCTCGTCTTGATTGTTGAATTAGCTGAAAATAATAAAACTGGAATAAAAATTGCGTTAAATTAAAAATAAAATTTTAGAATTCTAATAAAAATACAATTTAAATTATATACAATACAATCAAGATTAAAATAGGATAAGAGAAAAATTAATTTAAAAATTACGAGTCCATCTCATTTCTTGACATCTCCTAATTAAAATCTAATAAAAATTTCAATATAATTCTCTATTAATCATACAAATATATTTCCTACATTTTGTTGAGATTTTTCTCGATTCTTTTTTATATCATTTGAATTGATATTTAATATCAATCGTCGAAGAATTACACTAGAGGGAGATCATCCCCAAGAATACATCTCATGAATCATTAACGGTGCTCGTCTAAAGGGAACCCTCGGACATTCACCTCTCTTGTGGCGAGAGGATTGGCTTCCGGTCCTCGTGGAAGAGGCTAACGAACGCTAAACCGTATCCGACGTGCGATTCCTGGTGTCTCCTTACCGCTACAAAGGTAGTCGCACGCGTTGCTCATTTCCGTCGTTCCTGTGCATCATATGCACAAAGAAGATACGAGGAATAAGAACCTTTTTATGAATAATCTCGGAATTACTTAATTTAATTTAGATCTTACATTCACTTTTGATACATTATATTAATTCTAATTTAAAGTTTGAGCTCTGTGTTATACAAAATTTTTTAAATATATATCCCGTAATTATATCATATAAAAAATAATAAATTTAAAGGGCTAATTTGGAGTCAGCGTGGTAAAAAGTGCGCAAAAAATTTTTTTTTCCTTAGATATTTAATAGATGGTACAAAAATTATATAAAATTTGATGAGCGCGAGTGTTTTAGCAGACAGGTCTGCTATACTAAAGATTCTGGGTTCGATCCTCGGCAGAACCGAAAAATTTTCGTACACTCGTAGCTCCTCTCGGAAGGCAATGGCAAACCATCGAGTAGTATACTTGCCCGGGAAATCTCCCTACCCAAAAAATTGCCGTTCAGAATCGGCGTTTAAACTGTAGATCCCCATATACCTTGTTGTACGATCAGAGTGCACACACAGGTATATACGTTGAGGCAGCGTAGAGTACGAAGACTACTACAGCATAGTAAGAAGAACAAATAACCATACACTGAAAAAAAAGATTGGCTGTTGCAGCAAATTAGATGGTAAAATATGGCATAGCATTTTTAATTGATTGTATCAGTCAATTTTTGATTGTGTCAGCCTATTGAAATCCTATACTAACATTGCGGATAGGCTAACGCAACCAAAAATTGGCTG
>NW_017257428.1:888334-898244 GCF_001594055.1 Mycetomoellerius zeteki | reverse complement strand
CAGCCAATCTTTTTTTCAGTGTAGTTATTTGTTCTTCAGTTATTGCAGTTATTACAGTTATTTGTTTTTCAGTTATACATATATATATATGTAATAATTAATAAATGATGTCCTTTAACAGTACAAGTTACGTTCAAAAACAAATCTTATGTAACTTTTGTACCATCTATTAAATATCTAAGGAAAAAAAAATTTTTTTGCGCACTTCTTACTGCGTTGATTTCAAATTAGCCCTTTGAATTTATTATTTTCTATATATAATTATAAGGAGTCCAATTACTTATTTCTTGTTACTCTTTTGTAATTATATCAGTTTAAAAATTAAAAGTTTCCTGTGAAGGAGAATTATAGTCTTATATTTATAAAGAAACTTATAAAGTTTGATATGATTCGTACATTCCGAACTTTTAAATCTAAAAGACCGTAATATTCAATTTAAAATGATGGCAATCGCGGTCACAATAGATTGCGTTGGTCAGGAATCGATTGTCTCCAGGAATTGAAAGAGAGGGAGAGAGGATAAGAAAGAAAAGGAAAGAAAGGAAAAGAGACAGACCATCCTTGTTGGTGAACCTCCTCTCTCTTTGACTGATTACGTCAAATAGCTTGACAGTATGGGTGCGTTCTTTTAGGCATCGGATACAGCAGTTCTTGCAGTAATTCGTTCTTTTAGCACAACTGCACAATCGATTGCAGCGCAGATTTTCGTTCTTTTGGCAATGGATACGCAGTAGATACGCAGACGAATAGAATTAGCTGCGCAGCCGGCTACGTATCTGCGTAATCGTTTAAAAAACACGCAATCGGCAGCTTCGATGCGCAGCGACTGCCAAATCCGATGCCTAAAAGAACGCACCCTATATGTTTCTTTAATTCGTGTTTTGGTTTTTTACTGAGGTAAAATTTTCCCTCTCTCTAGCTTTTTTAAGCAGTCACTTTCGACAATCTGTCGTTTTCTAGTATCATACATTTATCCACAAATAATTGTACATATAGCCTATTGATAAAAGAGAAAAATAAGTAAATTAAAAATATTAATTTTAATTAAAGATATTAATTTTAATACAACGACTTTTATTTTTTGTTCTTTTTTGTGTTTTGACAAAAGAAATAAAGAAAATAATTTGTCGGAATCTAATGAATTCATCCAAACTTACCGTCTTCTCTTCGCGAACCGATTAAAACACGGAGAACCGGTCTCCGAATGCTGAATTTTATTAAGTCTCCACAGAATACCCTAATGTACTTAATTAGACGTTATAAACTGAACTCACATTTGCATAAGCTGTCAAGTAGCCCAGTTTACTATCGCTGGTATTAATCTGTTACTTATGCGCGACACAAACAGGATAAAGCGAGAGAAGAAACAAACACTGAAGGAGAAGGATAGGAGCAAAGAAGAGCATAACGAATCCGTGATATTTCACCATGTTCCGTATAATTAGCGATACTAATTAACGGTCGTATCCTCACGCTCTTGTCAAACGCAATTACGCGAAGTAAACATGAATCCCGTGGATCTTACAAATATGCGAATATCGTACGACCTTTTGAATACACTAAAGTGTAATTATATTAACTTAAGAATTAGAAAATACATAATATATTTAATACGTAACATATAAATGAATTTTTCATTAAATTTTATTTATAATTTGAAATTTTTAATATATTAATTTAAATGTTAAAAAAAAATCAATATTTTTATTTAAATATGGACGAATTATAATGGAATTATGACAAGAGAAGCTAGCCGTATTTTATTATTCGTGAAAAATCTATTTAACAGTTTATGTTAATTTAAATTTATAATGATTTAACACACTTTACACACACAGCGTATACACGTGCATAATTTGAAAGAGAGTGAAGAGCGTTTACAATTATTTGATATATCTAAAGCATTACTCGGCATGATGCGGTGCAATTAAAATAATAAATTCACAGGTTACACCATGAAATTCTCTGGCGTTTGAGGCCACCGGTTGAAGGTAGATCATCTGTCGTTACCTATTAGTCAAGGGGATTTCGTAATTATTAGTTCCTGGGACCATTAGCGTTGGAAGAACGTCCCATCCGACCCGCGTCATTGCCTAGAGCCAAGCAGAGCGGCTGTCCCCTTATCCTCCCTATGCTTGAGGATTATTTTAGCGAATTTAATGGGTTTTGAAAGTTGTCTGCGGATCTCGTAATCGCGGATCTTGCGAGCTTGTCCGATTGCTCCCGTTTTGAAGCGGTTTTTTTTTAATCCGAAGTTAATGTGCAATTATGCGTTTTCATCATATCAAGTAAAAACGGTGCGTCAGCTTAACAAGTGTTATGAATGTCGAATATAACTCCTTAAAAAGTTTCATTAATAAATTTCTGTTTAGAAAATGTGAACAATATGACATTGTTTTACGGATGTATTTACATTTATTTTTACGCCACTAAATTAGATTGTGTTGCAAAAATATTAACGTAAAGGGATTATAAAAATGCTGAATATTCTATTTTCAAGAAAAGGATAACTTTTGTTGCGTATAGTAAATGACTACGTTTTATCATAACATATGCACAAAAGAGAGAGAGAGAGAGAGAGATATTGAAATTATATATTTTTTAATTTCTCTGTTATAGGAATACGTTCTTTCACCAGCCAGATGATGTTCGCCAGATTTTGCAGACAAGTTCCAGATGGTAAGTGCTTCAAAAATATCCTATTTACATGTACTCTATTTTATTTAGTCTTTTATAAAGATTATAAAACTTATATTCACACATGAAGATATAAGCACGAAAGCGTAATACCAGCATTTTGACTGATAAAATATCCAATAACTGATAAGATAAACAAGGAAGCAATCGCTGTATCGATTATCCCTCAGAGGGCTCTCGAGAGATCTCTGGAGATGCGAGTTCGCGTGCCGAGGTCGCGGTTCGTCGAAAAGACGTGGGAACGGGAACGTCCTCCTTCGTGCTTTAAAGCCGCGAATTAACTCCTTTTTGTTTCTCGTCGTGGCCGTGGCGTAGATTTTCGACATCGAAATTGCTCGGCCACCACCGACACACCAAGGGTTACGACTTCTTGTAACGAGATCTCTTCGCTTGTTCAGCTCAAATAAAAAATCACGAGAACTGCTTGAAAAAAAGTTTTCTGTTCTTACGAGCACCATTTTGAAAAGATTTGCAGGCAAATTATCTATAACATATACATACATAGATACACGAAAACATACAGTATATCTAATAAATATATATAATATGGTATGTATAATTATGTATACAATGAAAATGAATCTCTTTTAAAAAAAGAATATTTTCTTTTAAAACAAAACTTCTCTAGAAAATTGTTTTTTTTTAAATCAATACAATATTAATGATTACATTATGTTAATAATAATTTTGTCTGTAGAATATATAATTTTATAATTTTGCTTATTTTATTTTGTTTTTTTATTATTACTGTAATATACTAATAATTACTGTAAAACATATAAGTATTAAACTTTTTACAATTTGTACATGAAAAATACTTCATGTAACATTCAAATTTTTATGATTATTTTTTATATTTTTAATTAGCATTATAAACCTCAATATATTGATGATTAACTGACAATGAGTAACTATAAATATTATCTTGGTTTTAAAATGTAAAATTCGATTCGAATGTACAGTTAACGTAAGAATGCAGTTCATCTGAAACAGTCTGTAAGATAACAGTAAAAAGAGAAGAGAACCTTATTAAGCCATCTTAATTAACAAGCCTTCTTCCGAAGCCATTCTTAATCAACGCCGTTAGACACATTCATGGAACTCTAACGTTTAATTCTGCGATATGGGATTTAATGTTCCAATTAATGACTTTATCATGGCGATGCTGTCTCTTGAGAAAATTATGACACGATCTTCTTGAGTGGGACGTTATACGTCGATGACGGCGTATTTTTAAACGTTTACAAATGAACAACTGCAATCTTGGAGAAGTACGCGAATTACATGAATAATTACGGCAAATTCCTTTAAATTACTGAGATCTCGGAATGATTTTTTTAAATACTCTCCCCGTTGCCATAAACTATAATGTAATTGATTCTTGTATTGTATAATTGTTATTCTTTTACTTATAGAAACAGTATTTTTTTATTAAAAGTTAAATTAAGATAAAAAATAAAAGTAGATATTTTAGTCTATTTGTTATATACATATACTATGAAACAAAGATATAAAATACTATGATATTTATTTTGTTACATGCAATTAAAAATTGAACTGTACGAAATTTCGGTTTAATGCATCTCGTAGTTAATCATTTGACGGATCGTTTCTCGTGAAGCATAAAAACGATCTTCTCGAGCCGCCTGTTTTCCGCTAACTTGCCGTCGCAATAAAGGATAACAGAAGAAAAGGGTTTGACCTCGAGAAGAACCGAATGGGAAGCATAACGCCGACTCTTTTAAAGACGTCGGCGCCGCTTAATTAGCATGCTAATTAGTTGTGCGAATCTCGTGACGCAGACGACGAGAATATGCACCTCGTTCAGGATGCATTCTCAGGCAGGACTTGGTCAGTGATCGATTCTCGCGGCACGAGCATCATTAATTATTTCACCCGTGATTAGCGGCCTCTCGTCAATTAGAGTCGTGTTCTAATAATTAATTAGATCGAATGTAGTTATGCCGAAAGTTATTATTGATATTATCATTTAGAGGAATTATTAAATTTCAAGAAAATCATTTCTTTAATTATTAAAAAATAATTAGTCAAACGCGTATCATTAATGTCATTATTAATATATAAATATAAAGATATATATTTTAAAAAATAACAGATATAATAAAATGAACAAAATTGATATACCATAACAGGAGGGTTACATATAGTTTTTTATAATGACAATCTTTTAGAGAAGAAAAAAGAGAGAGGAATTAACGCCTCAAATTTTTAATTAATTTTTTTAGCTTTGCGACATTTGTGACCAATTAAAATTTTCTTATGCGCCCTTCGCATTACGGAATTAATTTCCTTACTGAGGTGCTTTACAAGATTCTTTAGGAATTTAATCGGTTACCAGAGGCACGAGAAAAGGATGGAGAGGAACGGTTAATAGATTCCTAATCTCGAGCGCATTGACCGATTGAAGGTGAGATAAAACGATAGAACGGGATGTCGGTACAGGGTAATACCGAGTATATCGAAACACGGCATCAGTCGTTAAAATACGCGATGTAAATAGGTGTTTCTACAGTTAACAACGTCGTAACATTGGTAGACCACACTTATTAACGCATTGTTCTCTGTATTCAATACACTATCCCGAGCGCATCTACGACAATCTTCAATGTTATTCTTAATTAAATATCTATTTATAAAATTAAGAAATTTAAACACTTTTCTTCCATATATTTTTATCATTTTAATGCATCATGATATACATTTTTCTTCAATTATTGATATTGTTATTAATACTCTCAAATATCTATCGCTACTATCAATAAATATTTGCGGATACTTGATGAAAAGACGACAACGAGGAAAGGTGACCATGGGACGTTTTATGCCGCCTCGAGACGAAGAGTATTGTCCGCGCAGCGGGATGGCGATGTTTAAGCGAGGCCTCTCGCCCGGGGCGAGATGTGCCTCAAATTGATTTGTTGTAAGCGATACGCCACCCCTACGGGGCGAGCGAATGGCACAATAATTGGCTACATAAACAATGACCGGCGAAACGATCCCTCACCGTCCCGACATCTCTTAAACGCCGTTATCTCGCAACAATGTGAGACACCGCCGCTCGTGTGAACACACGAGTGAAGCGTGAACTTCAAATAAGACATCTCTCGTCGTAGTTATCATTTGTGTCACGATTGAATGAACAGTTAAACAAAATATTATTAGATATATACATTCTTAATTTATATATACATCTAAATATATATATATATATATACTTACATAATATAATTATAAAATATATAAGTATAAAATATTAAGTAGTAATTTGTAAAATTAATATAACATAATTTATATATATATAAAATTTGTTATATTAATTTTACAGATTATTACTTAATTTTATATATATATATATATATGAATTTCTAATTATAATATTGTGTAACTATATTGCCAATATGACATTCATGAAGAAAATCTAAAGAATTCTTCCAACGTTTATTGTATATATTCGTGAATTATCTCTGTCAAACACTTCTGGCGGAGTTCAATTAATCGATGAGATTTTCGAGACTGAGGCCCATAAGGAAAGCGTGCGCAGGGCGGCGAAATCTTTCAAGGTGGTCAAGAGATCGCAGTTTTGCAAGGGAACGGGTCAGATTGGCTTCGTGGCTAAAAAGTAATTGCGAGATCCAAGATATCGCTGACCAGCCGCTACGCAATTTGGACTTACACATGATGCTCCTCGCTTCTTCTTTTCGCCGGATTTTCGTCTGTACATCATATTAAAGAAATATATCTGAATGTTGAATGTTCGAAACAAGTATATACGCTGCAGAGAAGAATCTAAATATCAAGAGTTTCGATTTTTCTTAAAAAAGCCTGAGATAATTGAGAAATTATAAACAATTTATTTTTAGGAAGTATAATATTTATAAATATATTATATTTATTATCATTTTATGGGTATATATATTTCTCATATATGAGTATATAAATGATATACTAATATTTTGCAGAATATTATAAGAAATAAAAAAAGAAAAATTTTCAAGAGAAAAAAAGAAGAGAGGAAGGCCACCGAACGCACAGAGTGTATCGAATTCATGCTGTTGCAGCAAACCACAATGAATATGTATCAAATTTATGGCGCGCGGTTTTGTGGTACCGTGCGATTCTCCGCCCACTCACACTCGCGTGCACGCTCGTGATTTATGTTACTCGTAATGCAGATGGTACTCGAGCCGAGAATCTCAAAGGAAAAGGGAAATTATCCTCCATTTTCCTTACCGCACAATTTTTCTTGACCAAGGCAGAATTAAAAATCGTCTCAAAAACGATAGATGGAGATCAAATCGATATTGCTGCGCTTGAAACGCGTTAATAACATTCATTAGTGATTTATCTTTTACCAGAAGTACGCGCACTTCTCTTCAATTTTCACCGACGTTAATCGTATAATCCGTTATTGGAAGATAACATTTAATACCGTTTTAAATGGGGATAATTCTCTATACATATGCATGATGTTTATTTGTCCATCTGTTATATTTATTATACCATTTCGATTCCGTTAAGTCTATTTGGTCGTCTATCATAATTTTTGTATGACATCACATCTTACAGATTAGAGATTATAAGCCTTGTTTTGAATACACATACATATGCTAATTATATTCTCTTGCAATCTGATGAAGGATTAAGGATTAATTATTGACTAATTATTAATAAATAGTCGATGTAAAAAGAGATAAAAGCAAAATTAATAACGACAAATAGATATGTTAAAAAATAATCATTTTTTCTCATTGATTTTGAAGAGATTTAAATGATGTAAAAATTTTTATTACTATATCTAATATTTATTTATATTTAAAAATGTTATCGTATTATATAATTATATTTATTGCGAGGCAAATTTACATCTAAAATTTTTAGCTGTCTTTTTAAATATAACTGCATTAAAAATTTTAGCTACATTTTTTGAATCAAACTATATAATGTAGTTAAATCAAGCTATTTAATATAGCCTCGAATATAAATGGTTAATTGGAAAGAAGAAATAGGCGTAATAAATAGGCCAATTACAATATGCAATAATTTGACATCATTGGCGGATTAAATGACAGTTCATCCAGCTAAATGGATGATTATGTTAATCGAGCTATATGTAGGACGGCTAATTGTGCGGAAAATTCTGCCTGATGTGCTATCTTTAATACATATTTCAATGATGATCATGATAAGCCCGTTTATAACGACAATAGCTCATCGTGGCCTTATCTCGGTTATTATAATTCACGATGCAATCATTATATCGTCCGGTCGACATTCCTCGTTTTTTTTACAATAATGTATATAATATAAAAAATATTTAAAGAATTAAAATATAATGTATGTATAAAATACAATATATACATTTATTATTTATGTATACTATATATAATGTATAATAAATAAACGGTATATTAATAAAATATATATGTATGTTAAAATATGACATAAAATTATAAATTCTAATTTTAATCTGACACAAAATTATAGATTGTTTAAATTGGCCTTAAAGGGATTCTATTATGTAATGCTACTTGTATATTATATAATTACTTATAATTAACAAATTGTATGGTAAAATAATATATCATTACAATATATAATTATTAATTATTGTGATACTTTCTTACTTTTAAATATCATTTAGAAACTTTTGATTGACACTTATCTTTCGATTGTACAAATCTTCTAAATGACGTACAAATTTTTGTGCATTTCCCGAGAATTAAAGAGTCGAATCTCCTTGATGATTCGGCGCGAGCCGAGCATATCCTCGTGCACTTACACGGGCGCACGTGCATGTACGCCATATTAATTACAATGATTTCCTGCCACTTATGCCCGAGCGAGATTTAAATTATAGATATTCACTGCAGGTTCGCGGAGGAGACGGGAGAGAGAAGATCCAGAGAAAGAAAGAAAAGAAGAGAGGGGCTGAGAGGGAGGAGAGCGAGAGAGAGAGAGAGAGAGAGAGAATAGGCAGCAAAGAGATCCGACCGGACTTTCAATCGTGATTACAGGGTGCGCGAACATTTCAGGAATCAGACTCGCGTCAGAACTCTCGGGTCATGGGTCAGTCTTCTTTTTTTCTTTATCTTTCATGTCCCTCAATTCTTCTTTGATCATATATATATATATATATGTATTTATATATTATAAATATTTTTTGATGAATCAGTTCTTTCTGAAAAGTCGCAAATCGAGGAAATTTTCGTCGCTATTTATTCTAGATTGATGGAACTGATTTTATAGAAATCTTTTTGGAATTGTGCGAGAGATTAAAAATATGTATAGGGAAGGGATAATCGGAACGCACCGTGCAACACATCCGTGACAAATTGTCCTAAATGACATAAAGTCGTAAATCAAAGAGCACTGAGCCGCGCGTACTCCGGTTTTGGGATCTGAGCGCAATTAAATAGTAAAACGTGCGTGGCGCATTAATAATGATCGACCGCATCGCGGTATGGAATTTTGCTGCAATGAAAAGTTCTCCACTGAAGAATCTTTTTGCGAGAAACTACCCTTAACATTATCTCTTGATATTATTTTGATTTCATCAAATGAAAGTAAGAACGTTGTCGATAAGAAGAGTGAGATAACAAAATCTCCCAAATTTTTCTAAACAATTCATTAGATACTTGTCACTATTAAGACTTTTGACCACTTACGAATCTTCAGATTGATGATGTTGGAAACGACAAAACACATAATGAAAATTTTTGCAAAATATATTAAAACAGAAATACTTTTATAATAAAACAATACTTGCATTTGTTAGAGTACACTTGTAAAATATACTGAAAATTCTACTTTTAATTTAAAACAGAATTAAATCATATTTATCAATTCGACAGCTGTCATATAGCTTGTTTCGTTTACTGATTGGGCATAATCCAAGATAGCTGCAGTGAGAGTAAGCAGGAGGCTCAATCTCTTTTTTTTTTTTAAACGGAGAAGAGACAATTAATTTTAATATTGAATAAACTGTGTAAATTCGTAAATTAAGTTGAAAATTAAAGTGCATGAAGCTTAATTTGAGACTCCCTCAAAATTTCAAATTATAACGCTACAAAACTGAATATTTCTCATGAAGTCTCTTAGTGAGAATGTTCTTATCTTTTTTTTCCGTAAGGCCGTTATCGTTTAACGCGAAGACGAAGCTATCTTTCGAGTTCCTCGAACTATGTTCTCCAGG
>NW_017257428.1:875984-888312 GCF_001594055.1 Mycetomoellerius zeteki | reverse complement strand
TTTCCCTAACTCCCTCTTTTCCCCGTCTTGAAAGAGGACTTCAGTTGAAGTTTATGCGTGGCTGTTTACCACCCGGTAAATGTTATGCCGCGGTCATAACGTATATCTTGGCGGGGCTATATGAAAAGTCCCGTACAGAACGGCCATTAGCCGCATTCAATCACCATTACACGCTCACGCGCTTTCTGCGCTTCGCTCGCTTCTCGTCCCTCTTAAATCCTTGCTCGCCCAGGATCAAGGCGAAAATATGTACGCGCCAATCAGGACGAGAGTCAAGACCTATAGCTATTCATGAGAATCGATGTTCGTTTTACAATCGGTCGGAAAAACTGGAGACTTCAACTGGAGATTTCCACTGAACACTCTTTTCATTTAAAACCGATTGATCGATGGACGTATGTTTTTTAATCCTTGGCACGATTGGCCATTTTTGTTAAAAATATCTATTTCGATCATAGATGTAGGAAATGCTATCACGAAGGAGACTCAGAAGTCCTAATATCTTATTATTTATTTTTTTCTATACGAATGTTTCATTGATGAAAAGTTCAGATACATAATGAAAAACATACACGGAAAAATTTTTAAGTATTTCAAAAATTAGCTAGATGCAGATTTGGAAATAATTTGGTTGGACCATCAGTGGTTAATAGAAAACTTATTGCGACATTACTCATCATGTTAATTATTTTAATGATTTAACAAAATTATTTCAGCTAAAATATAGGATTCAAGACCTTAGATATTTATTTTTCAATTACCTTTTATAAGTTTATATGTGCATTTTACTCAGCTATTAACACTGTTCCTTACGTTGCTTTCTTCTGTTTATAATACTACTTTCCTTTTCATTATATCAATGCAGTTTATGTACACAAATCGACACTCTCTAGAAGCCGATTGTTTCTCGCGACGAATTAATTCGTGATCGGTTGAGCGACCCGTCAGGTCCGCCGGTGGTTACGCCGGCAGCGATGTAACCAGCGTGCAAGTATTTTGGGTCGGGTGGGTCCCGGTCGGATTCTCGAGTCCCTTTCTCGGCCGCACATTGCCCTCGGGCTCTTCACGGTTCCCAAGGGGGTCAGAGGTCGCTGGGCCCTCCTCCACCTCGGTTCCTCACCCCGCTGCGTCTCATCGACCCGCCACTTATGAACCGCCCATCCTCCCTCGTCTCTCTCGCGTGAAAGAGTTATTCATTCGTTCGGGTATGACGAGAGATGTCAGGGCGCGAATCTTATAAAAATCGTGAAATTATAAATTATACCAGGATAAGTATACGGGGATGAGCGACGAGAAGCAAAATGTTGTAATTTCAAAGTGTGTAACAAAGTAGAAACGTATCTTGCTTTCTGCGAGCAAAAGCAAAGAGAAGCTGAAGTTTTTTGAATGGTAATGTGTATTTTATTCAATTTATCAAGCTAAAATTAATAAAATATTATAACAATTAATAATAGTAAATATCTTTAAATTATCTAAATAAAAGACATGTGACTTTTACTACATAGTTTTCTTCTAAGAATTTTTAATTATAAAATCTAAAATGTGGAATAATTATAAAAAATATCTTTTATTTTACATTTTTATATTTAATTAAAACAACTGCTTTATGATCACAGCGTATTCACGCTAGAGACATAGCTCTACTTTTTAGTAACAATATTTAACGGTATTTTCACTTGAACGAGTCGAGAGGGAAACATGCCGAGGGAAGTGCGTGTTCATCGGATGAACATCAGTCGAAGGGGCGGCTTCGTGGGACTCGAGGCCCAAGTCGGGGTCGTTTTTGCGAAGTCTGATAGCCGACAATTACGCGGTCACGGCGATTGGACGAGCCGTTTTCGCGGGAAGCATGGACCAATCGAAGCCATGGATATTACCTTCTCTCTCTCTTCCTCTTCATCCCGCTTTCTCTCCCCGGATCTTTCTTCTCGCCTAGAGTACTACTCGGCGCATCGCAACGAGCACGTTTAGTCTAGTCAGAGCTGCACCTGTGGGTGAATCTGTAAGCGCACCTGCTATCTCGTTGTCAGTGTCCAGTAATCGATGAAAAGTGCAGAAAAACGCATTTTTTTTTACTTCCTTTCAATTATTTTTTCAATCATCTTTTCTCGATTTATATATTCTACTTTCGAAGAAGACGATCTCTAGTCAATGTGAGTGCAAAATTGTTGAAAAACAATTTTTTAAAGAAACTATTTAAAAGAATTTGAGTGTGAAAAAGCCGAAATATTGAAAGTATGAGAAAAGGTTTTGAGTGTATAAAGCAATGTGAAAATTTATCAAGATATTAAATCTGTAAAAGTAACGTGTTGTACTAAATCACATAATTATGTGCACGAATTAATTTTAAATGTAAACGTGAAATTATAAGAAAATATCAATTGGAGATGTTGGTTTTCTAAACATCTAATATAAATTAAATACGTAACAATAAATTATTAAAAGATATTGAGATAAAATGTTATCACAAGATGTTTAATCGGTTTGATCGTATAAATAAACGCTAATGTATATACAAATATCGTTGATCTTAGTGAGATCTTCAGTGGATTTTCTGAGCGAATTCCTCACGATTCCCATATCTCGATAAAATATACAAGCATAAAAAGGATAAAAAGATACACATTGTATAGAAATAAAAATATCGTGATATAATCACGAGGCATGGCGCGAAACGAGACATCACTTGACAGTGATATCTTCATCATGGATATTAAGCCAATGGCAACGACAGCATCGACGACAACGTTTCAAATGATCTAAACGATAACGTGATGATTAGCAGTTAAATGTTAATGAGTTTCCGCGATCAAACAGCGAACCAAAGAAGCGGAAGCGGTCGTATAGTTCAGGTAATTCTCGTTCCTCTCTTGCTCGGCGGCTTTTTTCTCTTGCCAATTATTTGTTCAATACACAGACATCATCTGTCAAACGATGTTCGATAGTGGATGGTAAACACGGAGAGTCGCTCTCGTATCTTTCGACCGTGTCGAAGAAACTTGATAAAAGCTCACCGGATAGCAATGCGTTCAGGGATAACGAGGATTTATTGTGGCTTGGATTGAATTGTACCTACGTTTATGAGAAAGCTAAGAAGTTCATTACGGGCCGTGAAAGGAACTCTCGGTAATCTTTTGTGATCTGTTCTTATTCTCATGGGATAAAGGAGCTAGATAAACACGATTCATCATGCATATCTCTTTAGAGAATTAATCTTAGCGTTTGCTTTAGCTCTCAATTTTTTCTATAATATGCAAAAAATAGTAATGTAAATATAAATAGAAATAGTAATATAAATATAAATAGAAATAGTAATATATAATAAATGATACCACGTGCTTCAGTTGTAAAATTAGCTTTCGCATACGTGATAAAAACTTCGATATCGAGATTCTGGAAATTATGCTAATACTATGTTCCAATCTTTCTAATTCTGTAATTGTCATATTTTCATTTTTAAAATAATTTTACGTATTATTTCTTACGAGATAAAGTATTTAAAAGTTAATTTTAATGTAAAGACACGTGGTAATTATTAAAAAGATCTATAATTATAATCTTTCCCAAAAAGCTCTTAGCAATATTCACGCCTACACTGAAAAAAATGCATGTAATTTTACATGGAAATTACATGTTTATGAAACTGGAAAATTGCTTAAATATGATTGAAAATTTACAATTTCCAGTAAATTTCCAAGCATATTCATGTAATTTAGATAATTTTCCAGTCATATACTTGTAATTTCCATGTAAAATTACATGCATTTTTTTCAGTGTATGCCAAAAGTTACGCGCGTGTCACCGACAGTCACTTAGCGATGCACGTGCTCGCTGATCACGTGCGTACAAATCGGGTCGTTCAACATTATCATCCGGATGTATATAAATGCATCGGCAGAATACTGAAACATGCATCACATTGTTTCAATATTAATTTTACGGTTTTAATCTGTAATATATTAGAGTTTATTATTAATGTAATATTAAATCAGAGATATTAATTTAATAAAATATGCTTTGATATCAGTATTTTTATGTGATACTGGAATCTAGATTAGAGAATATCGTAGTATTCTTGTCTACGAACTCTTACTCGTCATATTCTTACTCGATCGCGGATTCGCGAACTGACGTAATCGACACTTGAATCGCGCGAGATCGATTAATCTTAGCGCGGCGCGGCAGCCACGATTGCTCGTTCGCTTCCTATGGAAGAAAGGATCTTCCATCGCCACGGCATTCCGCTGATACGAGTAAACGAGCAAATTCGTAGGTTGAGGTCCCCCCTACGGGCCCTACACCGCGTCCGATCGAATCCCATAAGTCACGGGACTCGAATACTGTGTTTAAGCAGAGAGCTTATTCTCTCGTCCATTATCTTCGTGCGTGTAAGGCCCCGAAATGTTTTTCGAGATCCTCGGCTTCCAAGGGAACGCGAAATGATCGAGGCACGCAAATCACAATACGTAGAAATTATCCTTGGTTGATCCAATACGTTATAATTTCTATTATGGCCTATTTTATCGAAAAACAATTATGTATCTCATCTTTTATTCAAACCTTTTTTGTTTCTTTTTATTTTTATACATTTTATTACTTAATTTAATTATTGTTATATACAATATAACAATAATTATATAAAATATACGTACAAGATTAAAAATATTAATTTGTTGTTTTATACATCTTGGAAGGAATTTATTCTCGCTGTTTTAAAATTTGTTCTTTTTGTAATCAGTTTTTAAAATTGAGTATTGTTTTGTGTTTTAGGGGATTTGAAAAGGCGACATTCTTGGAGTAGCGAAATCGACTATCAATTGGAGGAAACGGAAGCTGTGACTATTTCAAGAGAAGATCCCTCTGTCCAAGCTCCATCGGTCAATGATAGAATCTGCTACAAGGTATCATACGATATACAGCAATTAATATATAAAAAGTATAAAATATATATAGAAAAGACAATTATGCAATATGTGTAAAAAGAAATTATTTTCAAACATTTTTAGAAAAATATTTAAGAACAAATTATTAAATTGTTTATATAAAAATTTGCTTTCTATTCGTATAATATACAATTTACGGTAATCATCGTACAATTTGTGTATAATAATTTTTTAATCCATAATACAATGTTAAACTTCACGCATTTGCATCGAACGTTATACACTCTTCGATCTTTATCTAATGAAAAACGTCAACGATAATTATTTTTATGTATCAATGCTCGACACATTGCTGTTTTTATACATGGTATGATAAAAAAATAGAAAATGCGATAGAAATAATATTTAAAACACTATAGTTATGCACATTGTAAGTTGTTAAACTAAATTAACATTATTATTTTTAGAATTCAAGTGATCAATATTAATATTTTAAGGTATTTATGTTTGTAATTTTTCAGCTGTGTTAGTAAAAATTAATATCAGCTTAAAATTAATGTATAAGCTTAGAAATTTATTCGCGCATGAGAAAGAAGCGACGACCGTAAATTTCCAATGGCGCGGTAAAACATGGCCGGAACCCCACGAGAGACCCCGCCAAATAATTCATCTCGACGACTCGCCATGCGGGTTAATTGAACGCCTATAAGACGCATTAATAATCCACTTTCTGCGCGAATGAAAAAAATTGCTTCTCCAGTGAGCCGGCAGGATAAGAATCCCAGTACTTACCCGGATCCCTTTCGGGGAAGTTTTGATTGTTCTTCTCGTGAAGCATAACTATCTATGATAAAATTGAAATTTTCTTTTAAAAAAATTTATATAAAAGTTTTTAATATTTAATATTAAATAGAATTGAAGGGCAGATCAATATTGCGTATAATATTTGAATATTCACATTCTTCTATAATATAATTTTGAATTTAAATTTTTTACTGTATATTTAATTTATTCATACAATACATATTATTTTTTGAAGATAAGAATAGTAAGTCTAGAAATCAGTAGAAAAATGTATAAGTGAACGAGTAGAAAAATGCATAAGGAAACCATTTTTTCCACAAGAATATCTTTTTCTTAAAGGATATGGAAAGTATAAAGGAGATGTATCGCGTCTTAGTTTCCTGTTTCAGCTTCGTTCCGAGTGGCTAGTCACGTTCTAGAAATGCAAGGATGCGATACGGCATTATAATAAAAAAATATCACATGACATTACACGACATTACATACGTCTCATGAATAGTGATTATTATGTGACTAGTGATTATTACAACCGGAAAATATTGGAAAAATACTACATCAGACGAGTTTATTAACACACTTAGAATGGCTAGAAAAAAAAATTAAATCGTAGTAAGCCCTATAAGTAAAAATTCTAAAAGTTATAATTATGTTCATTGTCCAGCAAACAAGCTGACGTCAGCATATTTGCTGAGTAATGAACTTAATTATAATTTTTAGAATTTTTATTTATAGCTTGCTACAATTTAATTTTTTGGATGATTATACCTTGTGTTTTGTGTTTAAACAATTTTCAAAATTTTAATTAATAAAAAAAGGTTCTTATTAAAAATAATATTATTGTCAGTGCGATTGACTCGCGATCTGTAGATCCGGATTCGATCCCACCTGAGCCCATATACGCGATTTTTCGCGTGAGCTGAAAAAGGCTCCATCTGGTGATCTTTAATTATCAGACGCTAAAAAAATATTAGCTCTTCGAGTATATCCTTTTGAGTAAAATTTGGAGTAAATACTTTATTGAAAGAAAATTTTTTTTCTTCTTTGAGACGCCCTATTCCGTCTTGGGATGTTGCGCCACCGAATGGATGAACGATGACATTTTCAAAATAAATTTCTTAGAAATTTATTTTGAAAATATAATTAACGAACGCGTTGTCGACATTTTTCAATCAGCAAATTTGCTATTTTATTTTAATGTCATTTTCTTTTTGGACGAACTCTACAGAATATTCTAACGTTACTGGTTATTTCATGGATTTTATTTCGTAAAATTTTTTACATATGGAGTTATATCTTAAGATTTGTAATGAATTTCAGTGTATTATTCCTGTGTCTTCGTTATTAAATTATGATCGAGACTAATGAAAAATGTATTTTTCAGGAGTATGGCTGTTCGGTGCAGACGGTGGACCTGGTGGCGGACTGCCCGTTGCAGGTCGTGACGGGTGATTCGAGATCGCCATCACTCTCGAGAGCGCCAACACCCTCCCCGACGTCCATCGCGTCGTCGACGAGCATGGGGCAACGCTCGAGCGCCTTGTTACGCCCCAGAATCTCGTTAACTTGGGTCTTGCGCGGCCAACAACAATCTAACTTGGGTCCTGGACCCAACAACTATTCAACCATTAACGGCAGTGGAGGTGAAAAATCATCTTTTTTTTTATTATTTATCATTTTTATTTATTGTCATATTTATTTTGAGACTAATATTGATATATAATGATATCGATAGTCATATTAATAAGAAACTTGCTTCAATTTATTATTATTTTTAACATAGAAATAAATATGCTACAATATTATATTATCTTGTTATGTTATTAGTGAAATTATGCAAAATGTTTCTTTGAAAGGTACAAATAATGATCGGGACGCTTTTTCGCGAGGCAGCAAGAGATCTTCAAGAAGAAGTGTTAAAAGTATCAAGGACAAAGACGTTGCTAGCAAGGAAAATATCGAGAACAAGGAGAGCATCGAGAAGCGTGAAAAGATTTTGCACAGGCTTCAAAAGATCGAAAGGATCGAGAAGGTAATCTTTAATCTTTATTTTGTAATCCGAGATATGAACTTTTTTTTAAATAAACTCTCCCATTATTCTAAGTTTATTATTTTCAAATTTAACTAATATCTTTTACTGTTTCAAATATTTCTTTTGAAGACTATTGACAAAGAGACGATCGATGAAAAGCAATTGGATAGCCCTCTGGAGAGGCATTTTGACAAAGAATTCATCGGTCTCAAAAATACAAAAGAAAAGGAGAAAGTAAAGAGAGCCGTATCCGAGCCTTCTCTAGTGTCTCGTGAATCAACGTCGACACCCAATGGACGAGAGAAGCACCGACATAGGCGGACCAAACGTTCGCACAAACCTAGACTACACAGTAGATTCGGCTACGAGATCGCCGATCTCGACGCGTTCCTAACTAAGGTGCTTCTTATCTTTAATTTTTTATCTTTCCTATAATTCTATAACTTTTGTATTCTTTATAGAATTAATATCTTGTGTTTATGCTTATAGTATAATTTACAATTGTAATCGTAGGCATCTATAGAAAGACCAGCGAACATCCCAGTTGTCCTGTCTTTCCCATCGGTATTATATCAGACTCAAGGCGGTATACAGGACGAGATGGCTCTTCCTCTTGGTACAGTTGTGAATGCCGTCTTCAAAAATCAAACCTGGCTATACGTGCAAACACCTCACGGACAGGAGGGTTACGTCGGCTACGCTGCCTGTTTACCTTTAGGGATCTTACCGCAACCTACACGAGGACCATGTTGGGAAGATTCCACTGATGTTTTTCCCCGACCATTAGGTAAACGGAATATTCCTATAAAACTATAAAATAAGTCTTGTAATGTGTTGAGAAATAAAGTAATTAGAGAATAATTGGAAACAAATTAATAATTTATCAGTAATATAAGTTCTTTAGATACAAATTAATTTAAATACATTTCAATTATAATTTTAAAATCTTTAATTAAACCTTTCCTCCTCGTGTCTCTATTAAGCAAATTTTTAACTCACCCTTAATTTAATTTTGTTTTGTTCGTAATTTTTCTTTCAAATAGACTTAAAATACTTTTTCATTAAGCTTTCAATTTTTTTAATTGTTTTTATTTTTTTCAGGAAATATGACAGACATGGAGAAGCTGCGTGACACTAGATCTGAGTGCGGGGCAAGTCGTGGACGCAGCGGCAGAATGAGGCGAGGACCAAGAGACGCGGTATCGGCATGCGGTGAACGCAGTGTTGATCGATTGTATCTGAGGGCAGCAGCAAACGCGCGCACTAAAGGCTCGCGGTATACACTCCTGGTGATTAGAAATGATTACGAGGCGCATGCCGCAAACGCTTTGACGGTCTCGAAAGGCGATGTGGTCGCTTTGCTGAGCGATCATACGAACGATTGGTTCTGGGTGCGTTCCAAGGATGGCAGAGAGGGATTTATCCCCGCAGTCATCGCCGGTCATGGTTTTCTCTGATCCCTTTCAATCAGAGAGATGCTTATTTAATGTTAACAAACTCTTGTTTACGAAATTCGTAAAGAAATGATATCGCACTCTCGAAGCAATGTTCTTAAATACTGCCAAATTTACTTAAGTAGATTCGAATTAATCTATTAACAGTTAATTTTGTAATTATGAATAAAGAATTTTTGTTCCATTTTTTTTTAAATAATTGTATTATAAATAAAAAATAATTCTTTATGTATAGCTTCACAAATGTGATATTACAAATTCAGTATTTATTGAAGAAATATTAATTTTAACTAAAAATATATTCTTTTTTATTGAATATTATATATAAATTTTTTAAATTTATAAATAAAAGGCAGAAAAAAGGAATGTGCGAAGATTTGTTATTTTATGTATAATACTTGGCAATCACGAAAAAGGTTGTCAAAATTCTTTGGCAAATATAGATAAACTAATGTTTATTCTATATTTTTCTAAAAAAGGAAAAAAAGGGCAATATAAAAAGTATAATTATAAGGATAATTATATAAATGCATGTATATCTATTTTTGCATTTCATTGCGCAAATATCGCTTGTATATTTGTACAAAAGAATCATATCGTATAAAAAATGTGTACTTTATTAATATATTTATTTAAAAAAATTACAAATTAATTATATTTAATTCATTCATCCAAACTATTTGGAAAAATCCTTATTGGAAAATTAAATTCCCATTTTAACAATTCCAATAATTATTCCTAAGAATTATTACGCAAATTTGAGCGTCATTTCACGGTAATTGTAGTTTGTACTAATGTCAATGCAATTTGAAGAACCAGCCACGCTGAGCACTTTATGTGGGGTTTCTTGATGTACCACGCTATAGACTGTGAGACTCGAGGTGGGAACTTTGGCTAGAATGTCGCCTTGATATGTCATATGATGAACATGATCAGTCGTGCCCCCAGCGATCACGCGTTCTTCGTAGATCTCTGCTACATGGATTCCTTGATCAGACAGATCGAAAACTGTCGCTACCTCCATCGTTCGCATGTGCCACAATGATAAACTGGGCCCACCGCCACACAGCTAGAATTATTATAAACAAAATGTAATTAAAAATTAATTTAGATGCAATTCATTTCCTTTTTATTGTTTAGTATCCTTCCTTTCTTTAAATTTCATATATCATTGTATCAAATAAATATATCATTGTTGTTGTTACTTACCAACCAGTCTTCTGTGAAATCAACAGCGCCAATCCATTTTCCAAGTCGTGGTCGAGTGACCTTGTCTATTAAATGAGGCATTAATATATTAGTGTTCTCCTTTTTGCGCAAATCCCATAATCTCACAGAACCATCCTCGCTACAGGATGCAAGCTGATTATCCCTAAAATTCACAAAAATCTGAAATATTAATTAGCCTAACTTTTATGCAATGTATTTCTCACAGCCAGATCGAAAAATTATTACATCATGGCAAGGCAGTGTATGTAATCAGTATGGCCCTGCATGCTTCTCAAAATCTTTCTGTTCTCTAAGTTTATGACGTAAATGTTATTATCACCACAGCCAACGTACAATAAATTATTCATTTTCGAATACACCATGTAATTTATGTCTGGTTTATCGTAACTGTCTCTGAAAGGAAATATATATTTTATTTTTTTATTCTAAAAGATAAATATACAAAGTTTATAATTTACAATTCTAAATATATATAGGGAATGTTAATGCATGTCTGTACCTTTTACCCTAGGAAGTGAGTTATCGATGCAGTTGTGATCATCTAAACTATGTATAGACTTTTTTTCAGTTTATTTGAAAGATTTCGTAAATTCAAAGAATTAAAAAAAGTGAATTTTTTTGAGTTTATGATGGCTGTCTAAGCGACAGCTATCTATCTACTAGATGATCACAGCTGCAATCGATAACTCACTTCCCATGGTAAAAGACAGACATGCATTAACATTCATCCTGTATATATTAAAATTTTTAATACATTTTATTTTAATTATATCCTTTTAGTCCTATCTTACTTATTAGCAGGAATTTGTACATTCCATGACACTTTGCTCTTAGGAGCCTTATTCGACGTAACTATCTTCCAGTCCCATCCTGATATTTCACCACGTGTTCCTGTCACAAGAAAATTCTCAACAGAGAGCATACATGCGACTTCCTGATCGGGATGCGCAGCAAAGCGATAACTAGGTCCTTGTAACTCATTCTCCTCTACTTTGTGGGGCCCTAAGGCCTTTGACAGACTATTTGAAAATTTATAAATTATTAAATTAAGTAATTAAAAAATAAACAGTTTGCCTGATTTCAAAGACTAAGCGGTATGTACACAACTTAACTGTTTTCAACTTTTTACAGAGAATTGCATGATTATTGCAACAATATACGTTAGATACACTGGAAACAAAATTCCTCATTCAAAAATTTCCTTACTCAAATATTGAGATGTCCCCATAAATATTGCCAGCCAGAAGATAATTTCCATCGGGTGAGAATGTTTGTGATAGCACGGTGTTGTAAAGTAACTTCTTGTCGGTGGATTCTATCATTTTCTCCACAGTTTATCACACATGCACAATCAATCGTTTTCCTCTCTAATATTTTATCATAATGCTAGTTCAAACTTAAACGTTTTCTTCACACAAGTCTTGCAAATAAGATTATCGAACAATTAACGTGAATCAAAGTCGAATGTTTATCCAAGATTTTTAGGTTAGGGTTAGGGACTTAGATTAGGTTAGGAAAACATCACAGAGCTTTAGAAGCCAAACGTTTTTGAAAATTAAAGAAATATTTAATGATAAACTTAAAGTACGCTTAAAAAAGATTTAACTACGAGCAAAAAGGCTGAAAATTCTCGCGGATCGAACACAATCCATGAATTCTTTATATCAATTTTTTTTAAGCTTGATCGTTCGCAATATCATACGGTAAACGCAAAATGATTATGATGCACTTACGTGCGAAACAAAAAGTAATTATAAAGAAAAGAATTTCTATGTTGATAACACGTTGATAACAAGATTGCGAAAGCTGTGATAACCTTGTCGTATTCCGCGCGATTTTACACTGATCATGTGACCGCCGTTTCGCGAACCGTTCCAGTCAGTCAGTCAGTCAGTCAGTCTTGTTACAGTTAAATATATTCCTAAAAT
>NW_017257428.1:864062-875961 GCF_001594055.1 Mycetomoellerius zeteki | reverse complement strand
CAGGGTTCAGTCAAATTCAGAGTTTGACATCATCTGAGGTTAGCTCTTGTTCTCCACACTTAGAAAGCGAAGGATTCTACTCCAAATGGCACAAACCACAAGACTGCTCGTGACAACTGGCAATTTCCTAAAAAGTGCCTGCAATCCCTTGTCGATGGCCGCGAGATCCTCCAGGTGAGTTTTTAGAATGACCTTTCGACCTTCGTAAAATTACTCAGCTGCACGCTTTTTTCATTGGAGATACAATTGTATTATATCGTTGTCTCTATCGAAATTGGAGTCTCAATTTTATTCATGACTTATTTATTTAATCAAGGTTTTGAAATATACAGTAATAAAATTGCAGAAAAGTATTAAGTATCAACACAGCAAAAATATCAATAAGTTTAATTACGTAATTGCAAATATTTGAACATGCATCTACTGTAATTTATATATAGAAAGTAAAAAAAGAACAAAAGAAATAATACAGAAACATCTGGGTGCCTTTTAATTGAATTAAATTATCTTTTATAAATTCAAATTTCTATAATTTTATATTGTTTTTGTTTTTAACTTACAATGCCCTTGAAAAATGATATCTTATCTTCTTGATATGAAATCAAACAAACTGCATGATAATTGCAATTTGTCTAAAACACATATGTTACAGTTCATGGTGGTCTCATGTTGAAATGGGACCACCAGATGCCATTCTGGGAGTTACCGAGGCATACAAGAGAGATCAAAATTCAAAGAAAATCAATTTGGGTGCTGGCGCTTATAGGGATGACAATGGCAAACCATATGTTCTTCCGAGTGTTCGGAAGGTTAGTTATAAATAAAATATCAATTTTAGAAGAGAAAAATTAATATTATATCTCGATATAATGATAAAATTATGTAGATAATTATATAATATTAATTAATATAGACAATTTTTATTTATAATAAATATAATAGATATATAAATATAATAAGTATAATAAGTATAAATATAATAAGTATAATAAGTATAATAGATATAATAATTTTAATAGTACAATTTTATTTATTTTTTATAAAATATACAAAATATATTTTGGATTAAATAACAGGCAGAAGAAAAAATACGAATTAAAGAAATGGATAAGGAATACTCCACAATTGCTGGCAATATCGAGTTTTGCCAGCATAGTATTAATCTAGCTCTTGGAGATGGAAATGAAGTTGTCCCTAATGGATTGGTAAATATTATAATGACAATATGTTAAAGTTTTTTCTTAACAAAGATTTTTCTTTTTAGAACGCAACAGTCCAAGGAATTTCTGGTACTGGTTCTCTCTTTGTTGGAGCACAATTTCTGTCTCATTATTTTCCTGGCAATAAGGAAATTTATTTACCAACTCCTTCATGGGGGAACCACAATCCTCTATTTAAACTTGCCGGACTTACAGTCAAATCGTACCGCTATTATGATCCAAAAACGTGTGGTTTAGATTTTAAAGGAGTAATGGAAGATATATCCGTTAGTACAAGATTTTTTAAATAAAAGGAATAATTATTACTATAAATATTAATGCATGCATCGGTAGAAAATATCCAAAAGATAAATATTAATCATAAAATTTTATATCGAATTATTTAAAATTATAACAACTAACGTTTATGTACTAACGTAAATGTTTTCTAAATATTAATAATGTGATTTCTAACAAATATATAATAAATAATAATTACAATTGGGCAGAAATTTTACGAAACATATTGCTCATAAAATTAATACATGCTGCATTACATTAATTAACATTAATAATTCTGAAGGAATTAATATTTTATCATACTAATGATGTTATCTGTAATAGAATATTCCTGAGAAATCAATTATCCTCCTACATGCATGTGCTCATAATCCTACTGGTGTCGATCCCAAACCGGAACAATGGGGAGACTTGTCTACTCTGATTAAGAAGAAAAATCTGTTCCCATTTTTTGACATGGCATATCAAGGCTTTGCCTCAGGTATTTTTAAATGTAATTTATATATATATATATAATAATATTTATTACTTTATATAATACCTTATAATTTTAATACTAATACATTCTAACATTTTTTACAATCTTATCTCATTTTTCTGTAGGAGATCTTACAAGAGATGCTTATGCAGTTAGACTATTCATTAAGGAAGGTCACAAAATTGCTTTAGCTCAATCCTATGCAAAGAATATGGGTCTTTATGGTACGAGTCAAAATATATTATTTGTATAAGTAAAAATTATATATATAAATTAAAAATATATTAATTTTTCTTTTATTTCTTTAGGTGAACGTGTTGGATCGTTCAGTCTAGTGACATCTAGTAAAGACGAAGCTGCACGCACTTTGTCACAACTGAAGATTCTGATTAGGCCAATGTATTCAAATCCACCCATTTACGGAGCTCGTATAGTTAATGAGATTCTCGGCGATCCTGAATTGCGAAAGGAGTGGTTACGCGATGTAAAGGGTATGGCCGATCGCATCATTTCGGTTCGCACGAAGTTGCGTGACAATCTGAAAAAGAACGGTAGCACTCGTGACTGGTCTCACATCACCGATCAAATCGGGATGTTCTGTTATACTGGTCTAAAGCCGAACGAGGTAATCTTTTTTTATATATTAATACCTAAGTATACTTACGTAATAATGTTCTTTAAATAAGAAAATAAACAAATTTAATATCATTATGATTAATTATCAATTTTTATTGTTTATTTGCTAACAGGTAGAAAAACTTACAAAGGACTTTAGCATTTACTTGACTAAAGACGGCCGCATTTCCATGGCTGGTGTGACATCAAAAAATGTAGAATACTTGGCACATGCAATGCACGAAGTTACCAAGTAACTTCCACTACTAATTTGACAATTAAACATGCTATCATTTCACTCGAAACTGCCCTGCCAATATCCAGTGATAATATATAGCGTTCACGATCTATTTTATTGTATACAAACTGAGTAATTGAAAGTAACATTTTTGATCAGGACAGAAAAGTATATAGAAAACCATATAGCACGGATATGAAATGAATTTTTTTTAAGTTTATACAGTCACATTTATTTTGATTTATACATGGTAAATATACCGAATATCCATTCGATTTTTAAATATTCGTGAATAACAATCTATCTGCTTGTTATTATCTGTTGTGCAAAGTAATGTCTTGTACAACAGCAAATAATTGGATATCAATTATACAGTTTGATATGTGTATTTGTCTATATTATTAATGTATAGATTTAAATTAAAGAATTATTTATATTTTTATAATAGTTTCAGGGTTGCCACAGAAAATGAATTTTAAAATTCCCTAACTTTTTCCGGTTTTCCGGATTTGTGGCAACCATATAGTTTAGATACTTTAATATCAATGATAAGTAGTATATTTTGATATGTCTTTCAAAGAAAAATATTTTTGTATTACATATCTGTGCCGTATGAAGATGAAATAATTATATTTTATATAATTCGTATTATAATGCGAATGAATAGTACGAATTGCGAACATTCAAATATTGAACATTAATTGCAGCTGTGTATATTAGATTTCAGTAAAAAATACTCCTTTTGTAATACAATCCATTTTTATATCTAGCTTTTAATTAAAAATTTTTTATTCTAAAATCATTGAGATCAAATATTTCCTCTATTCTACATTCTCTGCAACTTCCATATTTAATTAAATGATACAAAACAAGAGTGTCTCATTCTTTTTCATTCTAACATTTATGAGAAGGATAGGAAACAATGTGGCATGTGAGATAGCACAAAACTTTAAGTAAAATTAATAGACTTATATATATATATATATATATAGAATAGAGGAAAAATTTTTAAATAAAAGAATTGGATTGTGTTTTATACTCTCGCCATTTATAAGCATCTGAAGAGCTTTATTAAAGATACCAAGTTTCTTGTAAAGTTTATATTGTAAAGAATACAGTATATATATAAAGATCATGTTAATATTTTCCTCACTGTCTTATTTTCCTACAATTTAAACATGATTACATTTAAGAAAAAAATGCAAGTTAAATTATATACTTCGTTTTTTATACTCTATGTATATATGTATGTATAATGTATAATGTGTATATATATATTTTTTTCTACATGTTTTGTGCATAAAGTATTAAAGTAAGATTATTGAGTAATGAAGGTTTTATGATATTTCACGATCAAAAAGTAAGTAAAATATGTTTTATGTATATATATATATATATATAAAACCCTAGTAGTAGAATTATTGGCACAATATTAGCTCAATGATCTGATCCTATAATTTTTATGAGTCATTTACAATAGAAGTAATATTATGTAAGTAATAAGCTAATAAGCTATAAGAAATTGAGCAGTCATAATCGATTAATGACTACAGCATCGCAGTCAATAGTATTGACTCAATACGCTAGCAAGAATCTAATCCAGCAAGAAAACATCCAACTTGACTTGTAGCTCCTTTTTCATGTAATTGTTGAAAAAGAAATGCATTAAATCATGAGAGAGAGAGAGATACATCGCTGATTGGAATCCACATTTCAAATTCAAATAATTCCATAATACGTACCCACGGTCGAGTTAGTTAGGTTGGCTTGCCTGTTTCCACCGAATCAGAAGGATCAGTTCCACAGGTCAGTTCGCATTGCTTGGAATTCCCAAATATTTTTTATTTTAAAATAAGAGATATAGGCTGTGTTCCAAAATTTACTGCCAGTACTGAAAATCTATAGTTTACGTCACGTGCACTATAGATTTTCAGTACTGGCAGTAAATTTTGGAACACAGCCATACTTTGAGCTCTGATTTGAGCCCTGAAAAAGAGAAAGTGAGGACGCTGAGTACATACAAAAGAAAAGCACAGGCGATAGGAACAGAGAATAAAAGATTTCAACCTATCAGAAAACGTTCATTCTATTATCGGAAACGATTAAAAAATTACTTTTACTGATCATTTTGGGGTCATTTGGACATTATTTTGATATCATAAGGACTTATTTTGTTTGGGATTGTGTGGGAGTGGCTCACTTGCACTGTTGCAATTGCTCACTGTCAATCACAGCGACTTCTGTGTAGGGAGTTTTTTTTATTCTAGCGCTGTAATTGGCTTGTGTGCAATTGATACACTCCATATCTTACATTTTTACCCATACAACACAAATCACTCCACAGAGCAATATTGCAACGTTCTAGAAATATTTAGTAACAGTCGCAAACGTAACAGCAAGCTTCTATACTGTATGGAGTAACGAGTTACGCAAAAATAATTATAAATAGAAATAATTGAATACAATATAAGATTATACATATTTTTGTTTTTGTGTACAAAGTTAGCATATCTCAATTAGTGTTTTCCCGAATGTGGACAGTTCTCGATTATTTCAACGTGAATATGTAATACTCATTTAATTTCATGCCTTATGTTCTTCAAAATGTGTTAATTTACATCTGCAAACAGCTGCGACTCACCAACTGGATGATAGGGCTAGACAAAAGTAGTAGTCTAATTATTTAAAAACGTTTACTTAAAAATACAATCTTTTTAAACATAAATGGCAATACGAATGATTAGAAAGAGGAAAAAACATGTTTCTATTACTTAAAATTCTACTGCGGAAAATGACATTCTTTATCGGCACCGATCACCGAATAGCGGTACTTTGTCGATTTTCATATGCGGGTTTCCAACCCTCTTGCCATGTTTGCTCTTTAATCGGCTGAAAATCCGGTTATGCAGCACCCGAGCGATAGATATCTCTGAATGAGACTGGCGACAAATAATCACGCAGAAGTGATATATCTCGTTCAACCGTAGCTCTTGATTGACGATTTCCACTTTACATAAAACAATTCTATATGCTCCAGATTAACACCTATGAAGTAAATGTATATCAAATAAATATTATGTTTTGCAGTAAGAGTCTTAAATTTTTATTTTTTATCACGTTTTATGTTTCGTTAATTTTTTGTCATTGAAATGATTAGTTATTGCCGTTGATTTTTAAATTGTGTTAATGTTAACATTGAGAATGACTCAATTGGGGTTGAAATGTTTGTTATAATAAACTGTTTATTTTTTTAATAACACAGCATCAAAACTTTGTTTGGCTCGTAGCCCTATTCTTATTATATTGATTTTATATTTTTTATTTCAAAATTATAATTTTGTAATGTAATTGTAGAGCAATATTATACACAAAATTGAAGTTGAGACACCGATTAAAAATGCTATGTAAAAATTTTTTTTCATAAATGTGATTTATGTAATTAATTTACTATTATGCATACCATATATATATATATATATATATGAAACTAATTGATTAGTTGATCGCCTTATGTTAGCATTCTAGGGACAAAAAAAATATGAAAGTGATAGCTACCTGCACTATCTGCTAATCCATCAGGACTAAAATCCAAAGCTCTTCTGTCGTCTGGCTTACAACCAGTCAGGAGGGTCACAACAGGTACCTCTCCGTCACCAGTAAAACCAACCTTCGCTTCCTGAGTCAAATAGTAACAACACTCTATTATCTGGAAAAATAACCATGCTTCCTTGTCCTTCGGTTTTGGTTCTGTTATTAATGGCGGCGCCAAACGTTCGTGTGGTCTCTGCGCCCGTAAGAATCTTGAGCCACACCTCAGTTGCACCTCCAGCCATCGTGTCGCTTCTCTTGCCTGAGCGCTTACACGTTTTACCTCATCCAGAGCAGAAACAACTATAAATACAATTTTATATAGACAATAAAATAGCTTCTGTATTAATTTTTAATACATCATAAAAAATGTTCAAGGAATATCATAACAATATTTCACATCAACAGTTTAATTAAACTATAATTCTTTCATCTTACACTTTCGACACAGATTTACTTACCAACTGAGGGAATCACCACAACAAATATTTTTGCTTCCACTAAGCGTTTAAGAGCCGGCGTATGCTTGGATAAAGCTTTGTGATCGGGAACAAGATATGGCGACATCAATCGAGATTGTACTTGACTCTCTAAAGCTCGAACCTCGGCATTGAGCCATGCATTCAGCCATAATTTGCCCATGTGTTTCATAAGTTTCTGTTTCGAATGTTCCGGCCCGAAATTTTTCTCGTCTAAACCTATTACCTTTGGAGCATTTGAGGAGTTTTCGTCCGTCACCATAAATAATCCCTGAGTCTGATCGTACTGTACTTTTGAATTCTCAACAGAACAGAGATGGTGTCCGAATTCGATTAGCTTCAATACTCTCAGCAGTGTTTCTTCCCGCTTGTTCATTTTGTGTTTACGAAGTATTTCCCAATTAAGAGCTTTATGAGTATTTTCCAGTAAATTTAACCCCCGAAGATCAATGTCTTCTGGTAGAGGTACGATCTTCGTGTACTCTTTCAGTTTCTTCACGCTGGATAAAATTGAGGAATCTTTGCTTTCTTGCACAAGAGTTTCAATATCCATATTGATTAGATTTAACAGGATCGTAATACGTTTCAATAATGTTCGTGAACTCTTAGCGCATATCCGAACGATGTCAGGGTTACTTCGAAGCCAATCGCAGCACACTTTAATAGACACAAGGATCTCCTTGTCAATCAATATTTTCAAAATGTCATCCGATTTTAAACTTTGCTTTTTCAACTGTGCCATACAAAAGATGTTGTCTGCATTGCATAAACGATCATTGCCTTCCTCGAAGGTACTAGACGAGTCAGTATTCGTGATGGTCACAACACTGCTGCTCACAGAACTTATTACAGAATCTTTATCACTTAATGCTTTCGAACCTGTCTGCTGATTAGTCGCGTGCTGTTGCCCGTTAACCAAATGGTTGATACCGTTCTTATCACAATCCTCCATTTTGTTGGCAATATCGCTGCCATGGCCGTTCATTTCTTTTTTCGCTGGCTGCACTACATTTTTGATAATCTGAATCTTATTTTCTGGAGATAGTTCTTCGTCATCTGTATTATCGTCCGATAAAGCATCGTTTCCCTCACTTAATGCGTCGTCCTCCGTTTCAGACACGTCAGAGTTGATTTCGTCACTGGACGACGCTAATGTTGACTGATCTACGTCGCTCGCATCTGAATCGGAGCTAGTTCTCCTTTTCCGTCTACGAAGCTTGCTGAGAAGACTTTTCGATTTATTGCGAGTTTTTTTGGGACCTGATTTGTTTGCGATTCCGTTATCTGATGACTTAACTTTGTTAGTCTCATCTAAATTGAGTACATTATTGTCTTTACTAAAAATAGAGTCTTTTTCTTTCACGTGATTTCCGTTGTCTCCTGATTCAGATAACGCTTGATTTTCCTGTGCATTTTTTAACTTGGAACAAGTATTTCCCTTCACAGCTTCTTCACCAGACACAGCCATTTCTATGATCATTTTTTGCAGTTTTCTTATTATAAACTCTAACAATTGCGATAGTATTGCTAAAGTTATAGCAACGACGCCTTGTACTTCGTTGGATTCTTTATTCTTTAATCTAGAAATTGACATTAAGCATATTGTCACGATTTTAAATACCATATCATCTGTTAAATAAAGCGTTGGTCTGTTTTTACAATTTTGAAGATATGTTTCTATGTTATCCGTATTTTCGAGAGAATTTGTATTATTTGGCTCGATTTGATCCATTTTTAAACACTTCTCTATATCGGTTAAAAGATCCTGTTAAAAAGAAATTAACCACCATCGTAAATTGTGAAAATGTTTATGTAAAATTCAAATATCTTAACGTCAATTAAATACCTGGCATTCTTGATTTATTTTATCAGAATTTGGATTTTCATAATCCCATAAACGTAACAAAGAAAACAATCGTGATACACAATGATGGACAGAATTGTTTTCATCTGTATAGGTCGACTGAGTTATTACAATTTTCTTTAAATTTCCTTCTGCTCCTTCAAATGGTTCAGAACACAAAACGCTGCAAAATAATTAAAATTATAATTAGTATTGATTAAAAAATATTTACATATTAAAAAGAAATTTATAAAAAGAAAATAAAATTACTAGGATACAATTTATTATCGGAAAATGTATTAATATTATCATTGAGTTATTTTTTTTTAAATTAAATTATTACTGACACCAACCTTCTCATGTAATGATAAACTGCATCTAATCCATAATTTTTATTGCCTGCTATAGTACCAAGCTGATTGTGAGGCATACCAATGTTTGGATCAATGGCTATAGCCATCTTATAATACCTGTTTGCTATCATTGGATCCCAGTTTGAATTTAATTCTAATTTGTACCTACTCAAGTCTCCAAGGCATACTAAGCTTCGATGGATCAAGCGCATAACACACTGTTTGAGCTCCTTGGTATGAGTTTTAAATTGCCCTGTCTTAGTTCTTGCCTACAAATTTAAAATTTTATCACATTACATATTATGAATCACGATGTTTTACATAACTGCCATAATTAAAGCTCTATATTAATAAAAGTAGCGTATTTCTTTGATTTTTTTTCTGAGCCGAAATGCCGACAACTTTTCTATCGGTTATTTTGACTGCCACTTCGGACCTAGTTGTCTGTAGTCCAATAAGCGCTTAGTATTATTGGCATATGGTATAGTTAGTAGGACCAATATGGTGGACTTTTGTGCTACTTTTATCAATATAGAACTTTACCTATAATTTGTATATAATACCACAATTAAAAATCATTATAATATATCTTTAACATAAGACTTGTTTTCTAACCAGAATGAGTTAAGTTAAATATTAAAAAATTTTCTTACATATGATGAAATACTTTCATTTTGAATGAAAGCAAAATCAACAACACCAACAAGATCTAGATCGTATTCAGTTTGCAATCTCATTATCAGATGATGATAATATCCCACACCCACTGCCAAATGGATTGAAAGCAGTGTTTTTTCCATATCATTCCAGGTGTTACTCTGAAATATTGTTAATAATCATTTCTTATTATTCTATTATATATTAAAAAAACTTATATATATTCATATGTTTAAAACAAACTATACTATATACTATATATAATATACTATATATAAAATAATATATAAGAACTATATACATATATATATGTGTGTGTATGTATGTATGTATACATGTTAATTTCTATATATTTAAAACTTCTATATATCTAAAACTCAAAATAATATACAAAATCCCAGAGTTGGCAAGTAACGTGTTATTTGTAACGCCGTTACTTTGATGATCGTTATCTTGTTATAATAACGATTTGGTAATGACATTGTGAATTTTTTATGATGGTAATGCTAACATCAGAATTAGAAAAGTCAATCGTTACTTGTAATGGATTGAAAAAGTCATTCGTTACTGAAAAAAATAACTCCTAATTTGTAACAAAGTAACTGAAAAGTAACGTTTGCCAATCCTGCAAAATCCCTTCCATATGCGCTAGATACGTGTGAATAGTGTGAATAGAAGGTAAAGATAGAACAACAGTTCCCAATTTCATGATTTAGAGATACAACGAATTTCACAGTTAAGAGATAAAAATGAAGATATTCAGAATCCTGAACCACTATTATAAAATTTCAGGCAAGAAGTTATCGTCAGCTTTAATTTTTAATATATCACATCATAAATATTACCTTTCGTAACTTCTTAGCTGTGTACACAACATCGTAGAAGGCCTTTCTCCAGAGTAGTTCCTCTATTTTATGTACATTTCCAATAGGGTCTTTCAATATCAGTCTCTCGCAATAATCCTTAAGTTTCATACGCTGAATTTTTCCAGATGAAAGAAATATGTCACTTACTGTCAGGGCACGATTCTTTTGCTCATCCAATTTCTTAACGATCTCCGTCACGCTTCTTAACAAAACAAATAATAAAATACACATTTAAAGAATGAACCAGCATATTTTGCGTTATGTATGAAGGTCATTATCAAAGATACACGTCTGACTGCACAATTTTTTCATTTACCAGGTTATCTATTATCATATCCAATATTAAAGGTACAAACGCATTGATCAGACGTTTTTCCGACTAGGAATGAATCCATTGTGCTTGATATATCGCAAACCGCGCAAAATTCATCGAGAAACGTGCGAGTGAGAACCAAGCATGGCGATTGAGACGATGGGTTAGGTTCACGTCTCTCGAAATCCCTTTGCCTTTGTTTCTCCAAGACCGTTATGAAAGTATTTCTTTTTTTACCACAGTAAAGATAAAAAATAATACTTTCACAGTAGAGTATTTTATTTCCACGCAGGGAAACGGAGGGGCTTACTTGTGCAGACGTCTCGTGACTTCGAGGCAGTCCGTTGTTCGGGCCTCCACCGCGGCGTTAAACGATCTTCTCATTTTGCGTTACTCATGACCCGCGTTCCGGCCGACTCGTCGTTACTCATTGCCCCGCGGTCCCCTGGGACGCGCATCTCCTCCGAAGACTCAGAAATCTCGACATTCGTCGCCCGTTCGTCGACACACCTCGTCGCTGCTACCTGTACAATGTCCACCAATGCTCACTTTCTCTTTCTGTTGCTCTAAACGTGACACCCATCCACTGTCTACTCAATCTACTATGACCGTCCACGACTGCAGTGCACTAAATACTAATGCGGGGTCTACAATAGAAATCGTAGCGGTCGTAGGGTCTTAAGTTGTAGAAAATTGACCAATCACAGTTGATTATTCTTCTCATATTCGACTGTGATTGGTCAATTTTCTACGACTTAAGACCCTACGAATGCTACTTCTATTGTAGACCCCGCATAATGCCTATTGTACACTGGATGCGATGAACGATGAGCGACAACCAATGGCTGCGTTCAGCAGAGAAAGCAGCTTTGCAACTGTTGTAAAATTCTTCAATATGATTGGTTTATACATTTAGATCTGTCAGGAACCAAAAGCAAGAACCAATCGTATTGAAGAATTTTACAACAGT
>NW_017257428.1:863769-864036 GCF_001594055.1 Mycetomoellerius zeteki | reverse complement strand
AATTCTTCAATACGATTGGTTCTTGCTTTTGGTTCCTTACAGATCTAAACGTATAAACCAATCATATTGAAGAATTTTACAACAGTTGCAAAGCTGCTTCTCTGCTGAACGCAGCCATTGGATATCATCGCTCATCGCGTCTAGATACCCTAAAAATAGGAATCCGGTAATGGTACTGCAAAAACTCCCTATTATGGCCATGTTTTCCATGAAGTAAGATACTAATGCTGGATTCACTTGCTGGATTCACACTGCATCCGATTTTCG
>NW_017257428.1:843208-863432 GCF_001594055.1 Mycetomoellerius zeteki | reverse complement strand
CAGCCACTACCGGTCAACGGTCATTTGTCAATAGTATTTGACGTTAAACGTTTGAAATAAAATAGTAAACAAATTACATAAATAGATATAGAAAAAGAGATTTTTAAAAATAATATATTACATAAATATATAAATAAAAGATGAAGTCTATATACTTTTGTAGCTAAAATATTTTTTATCAGATTACGATTTATAATTATAAGTTAAATGTATAGAAATATATAAGATAATAGGTCAGTTTACGCTGCTTGCACGTTTTGTACTAAACATCTCTTTGTACTAAACTCTGCTTTTCTTTCTCTTCAACACTTGAATATATATTTATCTCACATAAGTGTAAAAATTTTTGGGGATTTTAAGCAATGCAAATAGACCTATGTAAGATAAGAATCTGAACAAAATAAGAAACGTGATAAGAATCTGAAAAATAAAATTAGTCAATAAATTTCTGTAAATTTTAGAGAACTCCAAGGATAAACATGCATCGTAACATTGAGATCAAAGCCATAATTCGAGATATTAAACAAACCATTTCAAAAGCTACAGAGCTGAGTGACAACGCTCAGGAAATCAAGCAGCATGATATCTTTTTCAAGACAAAGGAAGGAAGATTGAAATTACGAAAGTTTAAGGTTGGAGCAGTTATTAAATTTTTCAATTAACCAAGTATATAATTACATAATATTATCATCTTAATACCAAGCATTTTTGTCTTGTTCTTTAGGATGGTACCGCAGAGTTAATTTTGTATAAGAGACCTGATGTTTCTGGACCAAAGTTGTCTACTTATGACAGAGTATCTTTAAACTCAGATATTGTTGAGTCAATTGAAAGTATTTTGATCCAATCTAATGGTATACTAGGAGTTGTTAAAAAAACGAGACTCTTATTCATTGTTGGACAAACTCGAATACACATTGACAAAGTTGATGGTTTGGGTAATTTTATAGAACTAGAGGTTTGTACTTATATAAAATTTACTTATTATAGCTGTATCAATAAAGATCAGTAAACATGTAATATGGATTGGTATATCAATAAATATAGGTAGTGTTGAAAGAAGATCAGGATATAATAACTGGACAGAAGATTGCTGACGACCTCATGCAAGCATTACTCATAAAAAAAGATGACCTAATCGCTGAAGCATATATAGATCTGCTTAATTCCAAAACATAAGTATTGTTTATTCTGCTGTTTACATATTTTGTATTTTCATACAGATGTAAAAATTAATAAACAATTGTTTTACTTATTCCATAGTGTAAAAGTATAACACAGTTCTATTTTTTACAATAAATTATGTGTGCCTCACATAATAACAAAGTAGTTTTCTCATTTTTCCAGAAATTGTGTATGCACAGTAAATGTTAAAATTAATTACATTTTACTTTTTTGGAGGTCTGTTCTTTATACCTGCACTTGAAATAAGTTGTATAATTGAACCTGTATTGAAATTAGTGGCAACTTCAAATTAAGGTTACGATTTATCGTTAGCTTTTTCCCAGATGTACCGGACCTTTAGTTGTATAATTAAACATTTAGAAATAAAGAAAACAAAGACAAAAATTGAAAAGTACAGAAAGAACTAAAGAAGAAATTTCTAGAACATTGAAAAGAAAAAGAGCGCAGAATCCGAGTGCTAAAAGTGCAAGTAAAAACGAACAGATCTTAGCGTCGTATGACTTTAGACAGTACGTTTCCTAACCTTAAACAACGTTTTTAATTGCCTTAACACAAACGAACTGCATCATTTTGTAATCGCAAATTTCGTATTTCACACGTCTCAAAATGTCTTATATGCTATCGCATTTGGAAAACGGCTATCAAGTCGATCAAGCTATTCTGTCGGAAGAAGACAGAGTCGTAGTGAGTATTTCGACATGTTTCATTCACTTTCACTTTATTTCTCGTTATAGATAAACATTAAGCCAGTTATAACAGAATTATTTCGAATTAGAACTCACCTGTTGAAAATAATATCTCTTTCTTTCTAGGTGATTCGCTTTGGACACGATTGGGATCCGATGTGTATGAAAATGGATGAAGTACTCTATAATATCGCAGAGAAAGTTAAGAACTTTGCCGTTATTTATTTGGTGGATATCACAAAAGTGCCAGATTTTAATAAAATGTAAGTAAGAATTTATATCCTTAAAAGTCTATATGTTGCATCAATAATTAATTAACAATTTAATTAATTCTTTAAAGAATAAATAAAATCTATTAAGATATAAATTAATTAAGATTGATCATCAAGATATATTTTAGTGGTACAATATTTTAACAATAATGTATATAAAAATATATATATACATATATATTTTTGACAGGTATGAACTGTATGACCCATGTACAGTAATGTTCTTCTTCAGGAATAAACATATCATGATAGATTTAGGTACTGGAAACAATAACAAAATAAATTGGACACTGGAGGACAAACAAGAAATGATCGATATTATTGAAACGGTTTATAGGGGTGCAAGAAAAGGTCGAGGTTTAGTTGTCTCTCCTAAAGATTATTCTACTAAATATCGATATTAATTTAATTGTAAAATATATGAACGTTTTTGTATTTTGAAGATAAATAATAATGCTATATTTATCTCAAGGCAATACATTACATGAAAGAAACTAGATGAATTTCATGCTGAATGGATAATTGTAAGCGTTGTAATTTATACTGTGCATATTTTAAAAATAAGTATAAGATAAAATAAGTATAAAGTACAAAATGCATAAATTATATGAATAAGTGTACATACGATAACTTATCAATAATACATATATTTTAAAGAATTTTATAAAATTTCTTATTTACTATTTTATTTATGGTTTATATTTAAATGTACGTTCTAATTACAATATCCATCTCTGTTACTTAAAATGTTTTCTAGTTGGACTAGTTTCCTTAAGGCATGCTATATTAGGCAATAACGCTGAGAAACATATTCGGTATCACATAATATATTCTGGCATCTGATGTATGTTCATATATGGAAATATTCATACATAAAATTACAATTCTTTATAAAAAAATGGTACGTAAAGTATACAATATCAATTCTATCTTAAGATTTCTATCTTATATTCTATCAAGATAATTATATTTACATGTAATTACAGTGTATACTTTGGTCTAACATCTAAGTATTAATGATTAATTTAACACGTGAATAATTATAAACAATTCAGTCGTCTCTCACATAGCTGTAAAATAGATAGATTTAGTAAATCACTTAAAGTAATGAAAAATTTGTACAATGTAAATTTCATAAATTAAAGAGATAGACTTACTGTTTGTTACATGTTGTACGCTATCGCCAAGTACATTAGTTGAACTTGAATAAGTTATTAATGGAATACTCTCCTGTATTAAACTTTCTCTATTTATTAGCTTGTATGAATCCCTCAGTGGTTTAAAAATACAATTCAGAGTACGGGATTTTTCTGAAAAATAACATCTGTTAACATCGTTTTTATAATGAAAATTTTGTGTATATATATATTGATATCTCTCACTGACCTATAGGTATGTGATGAGTTTTTATATTTATGGCATCCATTGATTTGCATTGTCTCAGATCTTAAAATAAAATTATATAGGATAAAATCTATATTACATTATATAAATGACATTTCAAACAGATAATATTGAACAAAATCATGTTTTCTTGCCATTTAATTTTTGATACAACATGTACTTAATACAGTTTAAATTCATGAGATTTTATTTCAGTCTTACCGCTATTTGTTATACTTGAAGTGGACCGAGAAAAGAGAGTATCGATTGATTCCAGAGATATGGAGTTATGTTTTTTTACTGGAATAATTTTAATCATGCAGTATATTAGAAAAAATAATAATTAGATAAAGATATAAACAATTGTGCAATATAGAACTGACTCAAAAAAGCAGTTCGATGATTGTAGTTTAGAAAAAACACCACAATAATAAAATTTTGCTTCTTAATATAATGCCAAAAATAATCACTGGTTTAAAATACAATTTATTCGTTCCATATTGCATTATGTCCAATTCATAGCAAGCATATATCAGCTGCAAAATTATTCTCAAACCATACATAGAGAAGCAATGAATGTTATATGTTTAGCTCAAACGATATTAAATAAATACACGAAATAGTAAGAAATATATATAAGTAAAGCAAGAGGGAAATGCAAAGCGGAAAAAGATAACGCGATCCAAGCATTTTGTTCCTACCTCATCACGTATTAAATAGTTGGAGAGACTCTCATTCTGTAGTACAAAATAGATTAGTGTTATTTCTATCGTGCTTTCTTTAATACTATTAATAATAAGAGTAAAGAAAATATCTAGTCTGCTACAGGGAATAAATATACATATATATTAAATATATAATACATACATATTTCAAGATTGTTGACTAGAGTTGTGTCTGAATTTGTTGTATCTTTGGCTTTCTTAGAAGTGTTCTCATATATTGGCTCAACTGGTGGTGGTTTGTCTATGAGAATGTAAGAAAATAAGTTTTTTTTTGGAGAAATATATACCAAGCATAGTATTTAAAAAAATACTTACAAGTTTTTAAGAAATAAGGATTCTTGAGTACTTGTTTTATACAATTATATATATAAGCGTATTGACTCTGAAAAAATGAACATGTTCTTTTTACATTATATATGAATTTAAACAAATACGTAACATAGACTCGATGAAAAGTTAAATCAATTATTTTTCAGTAAAAACATCGATTTTTCGTAACTTCTTAAATTTTAATATTCAATATCTTATCTAACCGAAATATAGATTACATAATGTTTTTTTGCTAATTTAGTATTATTTAACTATGAATCACTTACTTCTCTTTGTACCATATTTATTCTATGATGTCGTAATCTATACACAGTTCCAAATACATCTAATTTTCTATTATCTCTAATTTGTTGCAGAAGAATATCTATCGCTATTAATGTTCCTGTTCTACCAATCCCTGCACTGTAAAGAAATGATATTTTCTATTATTAAGAAATGAATTAATAACAACGCTATGATTGAAACCATAAAATGCAAAACAGCTTTATTTGTAGAAAATTTGTTTATACCTGCAATGAACAACGACGGAACCTTTATTAGCGATAATATTGCGGCGCATTATTTGGCAAAAATTGATCATTGGATCGAAATCTTCTGGAACATCGTGATCGGGCCAGTCTTTAAAGTGCAAGTGAGTAATATTTCTTTTCTTATTTTCCTGTAATTATTTGTATTTTTTAGATGTTTTTTTACAAAAAATTTTGTAAACATATGTACTATTCATATTAAAAAAGATACCTTTTGTAATACAAGCGTTCTTTGGGTATGTGTTCTGAAGTCTAATTCACTTGTACATCGTATTATCATGTCTTCGTATCGAAAAGTTTCCCCTGTTGTCGGATAGTATTGATGACATTTTTCCTGAAAAGCAGATTAATTAATGTTAAATGGCATTAACATTACGCTAATTATTATCGATAATTGTAATTTACTTTGCCCTTCTCGACCAACTGTGTCAGCATAACTATAATATTAATGTTATACTGATTGATCATCCTCCAGAAATCGTAAGTAGTTTCCTCTTTTGGACCTTGACAAGCTATGTATTCATCTTCTCCTGTATATCCCTGATGCAAAATAAATTCACATTTTTTCATTCATATAGGATATTCAATAATTCTCGTTAAAAATTGAGATAATTTCTCCTTTAACGAAATTTCATAATTTTAAGCTTTTTTAAATTATTTTGAAATTAAATGTCCCAAGATTCAATTAACTATTTTATTAAATTAAGACTATTTGTTTCACAGAAGCGTAATTCATAAAAGAATCTTTCTTCTTAATTAGTTGCAATTTAAATATGTTTTCACTCATATTTTTTATAACTATTTATGACATTTTTGTTTAAGCAATAGAGGAAGATTGTCGGATTAATATACACATGTGCGTATGTAAAATATTTACCCTTATAAATGATGCATTGATATAATCCGTATTAGGATCGTTATCTATTACATCCAGCTTTACTCTTGAGAAATCATCTGAAAGTATGAATCATATATAATAGTTGCAAGTTGTAAGTATGCGCGAGTAAATTGCAAGACAAGTTCATACATGGTAAAATGTCGGAGTAGCGATTTTTCTTTCGGTTAGCTTGCAAGCAAGCTGAATTTGTGGGCATCTGCAAATCGACGCTGAGTGTCTGGAGCAGCCGAAATTCATTGCTCAATTTCCCAGGATTGTCTACCAATTGCTGACAATGGCTCATGAATTTTCTTCTGGTGAACGGCGCAGGCACGGGTGAGCCGGGCATGTCAGAGTGAAGAAATCTTCGCAGTACTCTGAAATAGAAGAGATTGCGGTTAACTAAGATTTATTCTATAAAGCGCACAAAACAAGAAAATGTATTAATGTATCTTATCGTGTGTATTTGTTTAATCAATAATACACGATCAAAAAATAATGAGGATAAGATACGTCTGAAAAAATATGCGCGCGTGTGTGTTCAAAAAATTTTCTCGTTTCTCTTTTAAACAAATTTAAAAACAAGTTTTATGTTAAAGCCAAAATTTTATTAAGCGAAGTATTGACCGTTTTTTCCTTCTTCTTTCTGTTATCTTTCAAGTAGCTTCATTATTTCGTTCTCGTTGAATACACATTCACGTTATGTTAATTTGGCAAAAGCTGTCTATTGAAAAAAAAAAAAACGAGAAGACTTTTACAAATCTATATACACATATATCACAATAAAATAATAACACATACAATAAAATAACATACGCAATAAAAATAATATATAATATATAACACGTAATAATATATATATGTAAAGTAATGGAGATTAGAAAATCGGTCTCTAAATGGATTTAACGTTTCTGTTAACGCATTTGACGAACGCCGTTGAAGTAACGAAGAGAATCGTAGAAGTGCGCAATAGCATCTCCGTGTTTCGCGTATACACATGTCTTTCCTTCGCCGGTGTAGCGTAGGTAGCTCATTCACAGTAGGGGAATAACGAAAACTTACGCAATAAACATATACGCGTCTGACTAGAAACGGACTCAAGGACTCGATTTCCACGCAAAGATCAGAGTCATAGCCGAATCTCTGTCAATCTCGTCGGCGTTGATTTCTATTGTCTCACTCGCGTCTCGCGCAACACGCTCAAAAACATTTCCGAAGTAATTTAAAAATACTTTTCAAGACTTTTCAGAGCTCAGCACACGGTAGTTCGGCGACGTTTAAACTTCATCGAGCACCGAGCCCGTAATGTACTGTATATTTTAACGTGCGATAGACGCGCGTGCATCGCGCGACCTTGTTCACGCGCTTTAGCTATAGTTCTCTCTTCTGAGTCATACAATAAATATCGATCATTGTTCATAAACGCGCGTCCACCTGTCCTGTATACTTCAAGTTTACACATCGTTGTAACGTGATTTCGGTGGATCCGAATGTTATTGCAGCTATTTGAAACATTTTTTACAGGAACTAGAGAAATCTTATCTTATAGTTTGCTAGAACGAGATAACTCCAATTATCTTCGATCGACATCGTTTAATCAAGATACAAGAACTTATGTTGGTATGAGTTAATAGCTCTCTATTTTTTTATCTGTTACGTACGTATGTTATAATAATGAAATCTTGTCTTACATGTACGGCGAACATTTTCGTACAAGCAACATCATCGTCACCGCTATTCCCACGGAAAGAATGCCGAAGACAGCTCCGATAATGAGAGCGATATTGAGTTCTGCGTCTGGTATTGCGAAAAAAGAAAGGGGGACAGATGAAATATATGTTTTTCGCATTTCTGTTACGTAAGATGTTTGTATCAGATGGACTATTTGCCGGCCGATATAATTACAACATATACTCACTCGTTTTTATCATGAATATCTCAGAATCGGTGTAACCACCGTCAGTAAACGCCCTCATTCTGATGTGATACCATGTATCCGGATGGAGAGGCCCGTTACAATACACCCGCTCATCCATGTTGGACGAGATCTCCTTGCAGTTAACGTCCTCCCCGATTATATACTTGACGGCTTTTACGTGCCCGTAATCAGCAATGTAATTCGCTAAACAGAGTCATAAGTATTTAATAATGTATGCGCAGCGAGGTTTCGAGTTTCATCGCTTTGTAAACAATCGTCCTGCATCTATCTACGGGCATATCACCTACGATAAGGATTCCAATGTGGCCATGTCGCTTGATACGTGATTGAGAAATCGTTCATCATTGCTTCCTCCCAGGAGGGCGCATTAGGCCAATTATTGCTCTTCAGGTCGAACCTCGTGTTTGCTCGTATATTATTGTATCCTATCTTCGCCACCATGATCGCATAAAACTTGATTTCCCCGCTGGTATTGGGGAATAGAGGTAGCAAAATTGCAGCGGTCGTTGTGGTTTTGCGCGCCTTGTACGGATCCAGGGTGATTGATTTAATAATTTCATCTGTAGGTTGTGGAGGTACTATGATAGGAAAAAAAAAACTCTTAATTGTGAAATCGCAGAAAAATAGAAGAAAATATTATATTTTTTATCACATAGCTTGTTCCGCCACTTCTTTTGCAATTTTTACATGGAGAACGCAGTGATAGTAATAACATAATACGTTGGATTCTGCTTTGAACGATTTATGTTCGTATCAAATTTCAGAACAACTATCACAAATCGATAATTTTACAAACCGTGCATTTTATTATTTACTAAAGTATACTTTAATATATATTTTATAACATATATATATTCAGACTATTTAAGTGTTTTTTTTTTATATTATTCGACGCATAAAGTTACAAATAGAATTCTATCTTGAATTTTGATATAAATCTAAAGAAAGCTTAATATATTAAAGGAGAGATTTATTAATGAGAATTTTGATATTTTTAAATTGATACTTACTACCGGCAGGATACAGTACGTTTTGATTAACCGGCCATCCGAGTGTATCGACGTTTCTGATTTTGGTGGATATTGTGAAATTATAATTATACTCTCCTTTCAACTCGTTGAGATTTATCGAACACATGTAATCGTTGCGAATGTAATTCGTGCATTCATATTTCTCAAAAATAAAATGGGGTGGATATCCAGGTCTAATACCAACACCCGATACATTAAAGAATTCGAGTTCACCGTTTAATGAACACGGCAAGCCCCATGTTAGAATTGTATCCAACACATTCGTGTCATTTGAATTTTCTTTGATCGTAATAGAGGAATTGAATTTCGAGATTGCTCCTGGAACTGAATAATGACAATCATAATATTTAATCGTTAAAATATTCAAGAAAGGGGAAAAGACTATATGTTATAATTGTTAAATGCTCTTCGCAATTATATAAATATTTTACTAATAATAATGTTAATTATTTATCAACGCATACTCATTTAGTTCAAATTATTTATATCAAGATTTTATTCGTGAAAAATTGTATGAAAAAATGTATTAATAGATACTATACACAGAAACGCTTAATATTTCAAATAATTATTGAGAAATAATCTTGCATCATAATGAAATGAAGAAAAATGAAATGTACCTCCGCTATCGCTTGCAAACATGTGGGGATCACTAATATTGCTCCATCCTTCTCCTGTTCTTGCTCTCATATATACTTTATAATCCGTGAATCCCTTTGCTTCAAGATAATCGTATTCAAACACGCTTCCGCTTACATTAAATTTTTTAGCATAATAACTATTAAAACATATTTTTTCCATGTCTTGTTCTTCGCGAGGGCACCAATTTGGAATCGAGTATAATGGTTTCCAATAGATTGCGATTTCAAATTCTTCTAAATAACCGGGTAAATAATCCGGTTCGTTCCAAGACAAAGAGAATTGCGAGTCCGTGATATTTCTGACGGAAAACTCAGGTGGAGATGACACTAAAATAATACGAAATATTAACTAAAATGAATAAATATTAAGTTATATAATCAATTATTAAACGTAGCCTGTAATATTAGAGGAAGGTGATATCGAACAGCGGTTGGAATAGATAAAAATTGTTTAAAATTACATTTTAATGGATTTTGCGCGTGCAACATTTACGACAAATCCACATGAGAACCGAGATTTCTCCATACTGGAAATAAACTGCGTTGTTTAAAAATTATTGTGCATTTTGATGTGGAGATGTTATTTATGAAGTACGGCATAGTTGATGAATTAACTTCATCAACCAGTCACATTATTAAATATAAGTCAAATTTCGTTTATAATTCACCAATGTAAATGGTGTTTATTATTCTTTAAATTATGAGTTTAAAATCTCTTATCTTAAAACTACTGATAATTTCGGATATTTGAACCTTGTTTTTTCGTTGTGTATTATTCGAGTGATATCGGTGCGAACAATGAGGTGACAGATAGTATTTGAGCTTAAGTAGACTTGGCTTCTGAACTGTGTTTTGTTCTAGGTAAATATCGGGAAGAGATACGATATGGCAAGGAGAGCGTATGATATTATAGCCATTAAAAAAGTAAGAAATAAGATAATGACGATAAGAAAGATGAGTATAAATGTTTTGTTCTGAAAAGTAGATACATTAGGAGATAAATTAAAAAGTATTGCAGAGCAGGAGATAGCGTTAAAACTACAAATAATATAATAGAATAAAAAAATATTAAAAAAAATTTTTTGTTCGATATCACTTTCCAATTTATAAAAACAAGCTAATGCAATGACATTTAAAAATTTTGATTTTTTTTTTGTTTTTAGAAAAATATGATTGAAAGGTCGTTTTGATATAAGAATAATGGTTCATATTACATACATGATACGAAACATTAAATTAATTAAACTATAATATTAATGAGAATAATACGCGTACCATCCTCCAACGTTGTGGCATTGACTCCAACACTTAAATCACTGTATCCTGCAATATTAACGGTATGCGCCCAGCAAGTGTAACTTGTGAAAGGACTTAGTCCCTCTACGATTGTGTTTAGTACGAAAACAGGCTCTGCAGCAATATCGGGATCTATGTTCATCGGGGATACGCGATTCTCGGGCTCGTAGCCTTTCCCTCTTTGCTCTGTGTAATTGCATATAGTTATTATAGATGATAGCTGGCAATGATTGTTCTCTTTCTGAATGGTCCAAATCATCGACAAGCTTCTAACACTTGGCGGTATTCCTGGAGTATGCAAAAGTGGTGGATTCGTTCCTGAAATATCGAAGAAAATTTTTTCATCGTATTCTATTTTCTTCGAAACGAGCGAATGTTGAATTAATATTGGATTTTATATACCAAGTGTAATATATTATATGGAGATGAAACAATTAAAAGGTATAAGCTAATTTTGCTTACTATATGGAAGCGTGGTAGCGCTCTTGTCTATCGTATCTCCTTCTTTGTCATCTTCATTTACAGCGTTGATAAATATTTGATACATCTTGCAAGCGTGCAAATGCGAAATTATCACACTCGTGTTCGTGGTATTGGTGGTATAGTTGAAATCCGTAGTTATGTAATAATGCTTCAGGCAGAATGTGCCAGACTCCGGAGGCTCCCATTTAACGGTCAGCGAAAAATTGCCGGGTATTACGTGAAGAGACTGCGGTGCCGACAATTCTGCAAATTGTCTATGTGTCAGACAAATTTACCGAAGATCGAGACCTATTGTCTTGGAATTGATGGAAAGTGAGTATATAAGCGAAGCACACTGTGATAAAACTTTAATTTGGGACTTATTCACGAAGAGATGTCGAGTGGTAAAGCTTGACAAGTATCTGCAAAGTAACTTTGCAGAAACAAATTGACCACAAGTTTCACAGACATTTTAGGTATCCTTCGCTATACTGTCTCTTCACTTTTCCACCAATTCTAGAACAGCTTAAGCTTACTCGGCGAAACTGTCTTCGCGGTCTCGTTTACGCCATAGGATTCCACGGAGAGCATCACCGTTTTGACGGTAAAGTGATACTCTGTGCATAGCTCGAGATCATTGGTAGTGTAATTCGTGACAAGAACTGCGGTCTTGTTGCAAGACTTTTCATCGCACTGGGTAATCGAGTAGTTGGATATACATTTCTCGTGAATTGCAGGCGCCTGCCAAGTCAGTTGAATAACGTTGACATTGATGGTGCGTGCGCTTAGGGAGATTACGTCCGCGTCCCAAAATTCCGGAACTGAAGAGAATCAATGCGATAAAGATATTCGTTAATTTCCCATTTTGACGGATCTTTAGTTTCGATAAAATAGGCATTATACTCAATAAGCAAATTGTACACTCACTGGCCGTTGTAGCTGACAGAACGACTCCTTTAGAATCCCAGAATACGGTGGGGGAGGTATTAATTTTCACTTTAAATTCATATTGCGTGCATGGATCCAGATCGGTAGCGTTATGCCAGGTGTCAATTCCATATGTCTGCGTACAGTTTTTTTTATCGTCGCATATTTCGATGAAATATGTTATCGAGGAGTTTGTCACTTTACACGGAGACTTCCATGAGAAAACGATCCATTCTGTGCCTATATCATCCGTCTTTAAATCAACTACCTCCTTTGTATCAACTGAGGACAAAATTGCAAGATGCGAATGCATAAGAGATCTCAAGATGAAACATACCGCAAAGAATAATCGTTAATAATTTTCCGAACAATTCAGTGATAATTATAAATGAAATTTAAATCGAGAATAAATCGAATAAGAGAAAGATTCCTATTTTCGGTCAAAGATCTTCATATGCAAAATTGACGATCAATGTAATTTACGATTTAATTATACGATATTATTTCTAGCTTCAGTTTATGATTGCGTTTAAAAAAAATGTACTTTGCTTATGAAAAATGTACTTGGCATATGAGTATTATTAAGATGAGCTTTGAAAATAGGAATCTTTTTCTTTTTTTTATCAGTGATATATTATTAAATTCTACAAAAAGAACGAAAAATATATTTCCCCTCCCCGACTCTTCTATCGTTTAATAATTTATATTTTGTGTCTCGCTTATCGTGAAACATCTAAAATTTAAGTTTCTCACAGTATGAAATATAAAAAAATATACGCATGTTTTTAAAACTGAACATTAAAAACCAAACACTTTTCTATTCTATCTTGTAATACATGTATATGTTTTCATATTATTATAACATTTACATTTATTAGTATTTTTATATTTAATGATGGCCATTGATAATCTTTTTCCTCTAATGCTTTCAATATTTTTGGTATTAGTGTTTTTTCTAATATTAATTTTTAAAGCGAATTCTTTAATCTCTTAAATAAAAATTGGATTTTATATCAGTATACAAATATATATGATCAATTTACTTACCGCTTGTGTACATCGGATTACAGATCGTCGTATTAATTGTGCTATCGATGGAAATCACATTGTTAGGCACAGTAACAAGTCTCGTCGTAATATGATTGATAATGGATGATGAGGACTTATCAGTGACCAGATGAGAAACAGTCTTCAGGGGTTCCACAGTGGATTCGTAGGAAGTCGTGATCGCATTGTCGTCTGTGGTCGTCATGAAAGTATTTTTTGTAGATTCATCATCATAAATTATCTCAAGGTTTTCCGTCGATCCGGAATTATAATCCAATTCCGTCGACTTGGCGATCGTTGTCCCACTCGGCGTAGATGCGTCATTGTTGCAGAGCACACAGAGGAAGCGGAGAGCGAGAACAAGTAGTATCTGCAGATGTTTTTCAAGGAACATGTTCTAATGAACGCTGCAAACAAAGCAAAGCCGATCGCAATTGTCCCAATTGTTGTGAAATATTATAACTTATACGTCTTAATGCAAGAACCAGAAATCAGGAATAAAATCGATAGTCTCGTTAAATAAAAAAATTCATCACGTTCGTTACATTCGCGTTATTCACTAAAGTGACGAAATTCTTAGAATTTATGTTATAATTTAATTATTAATTACACTTTAATTATATAAATATTAATTATATAAATTTTAGGAATATAGGAGATGTATTTCTATTTCAACTTCTAAGTTTTACGTGTGACTTTGAGCATAATTTTCTCTTGCAGCGAGTCACAATGCAATATTTTCAAGTACCATCACTGACGCAAGAGACTAAAGATTTCTATTAAAATAAAGCGCATCCTCAGTTAACACAGAACGGAAATGATTTGGAAAGCCTTGATTTGCACAGCGGTCGTATCTATTTCCTTTCACGCCCGTCCGAAGGATCGTGTACGTGCGTCATTATTCAAGGATCATCTTGGTTTTTCCTCGAAACTCGTAAAAGAAAAAGGATTTTTTGCACGCTAGCAAACGGAAGTTTATTTCCGTCAAACTTGAATTTAAAGTTTAAGATACATAATTGAAGATGTATAATTGAAAATTGCAAACTGTAATTTCAGGGAGAAATAAAAATCAGATCGACGTTGATTAGAAATCGAACAACGCGGTTTAATTCATGTCGATCCGATTTTCATTTTTCGCTGGAAATGAACGACCTCACTCAGAGAAAAATCGACTTCGAATCGAAGTAATCTGCCATTACTTCATTTTATCATTATCAATTATATACCCAAACAGCACAGAATATTTATGAAAATATTTATTAATATTCATTTTTTTGAAATGTTATATAGATATTTCATACATATTTTATATAAAGCTTTATTCGAAATATTATTAAAATATAGATCAAATATTTTATTATAAATGTTTATGATCTGTGCAATCTAAGAGATCACAAAAAATATTTACAAAATATTTAAAATAAATCTTACAAATATTTATAAACATTTTGTAAATATTTTATAAATATTGTGTGCCGTCTGGGTATTGTGTATACATCGATATATAATAATAAATATCGTCGATATTCCATTTATGTATAATAACTTGCAATAAATATATATATATTTTTTAACACTATTAATCTGGAGCAGAAATTACCGCGGAAAATTCACGGAACATCACATCTCTTTTGTCTTTGATCAACACCGGGGATTTCACAATCGATGGATGTAGGAACAACACTTGATCGCTACCGATTGCGAATCGATAATTTATCGGTAATACTGTGCGCGATATTGTATCTGGTCGCGAGTCTCTCGGTGACTGTTTAAGGAACGTCAGTAACTCATTCGTCGCCGTTGTCTGCGCTTTCGATAATCATTGCCCAACTCAACCGCGCTCGTTGACAGCCTTCTGCCCGGTTGGCTGCTTGTCGCCGCTCTGGTAGTTGATATCACTGATAACGAGCTAGAGTCCACTCGTCCGACAAGAGTGCACTCTTTTGCGGCCACTTTATTAATCAAATACAAGCGCCGCCGTCCATCCGACCCCCACAGCATATTCAATTTTTTATATTCTCTCTGTATCATTCACGGGGAAGGCCGACTGGCGATCGCTGATTTTTCCATCTCGCGCTGATAATTCCGTTTTCCGATATTGCTGTTTAAATCCGCGACATTTCTAACGCAGACTCGAGTCGCACCAGTCGCACGTCTTTTTCAATTTGAGAAACGGGAGACACTTATTTTTGTTTTGCTCCGTATCATCTAAATGATTTTTTCACTATCTAAGGAATGCTAGCTTTTTCTATTGATGTAATGTTTCCATTTACAATAATAACTTTGTGATTCTAGAAACTCGAATTTTTCTCTTTTTCGTGAATTATAATTGATACTTCATAACTGATTCGGTTATTAATCTCATTCATTTTTTATACATTGCTATAATATAAATAATTTGTAAAATATAATTAAATATAACTCGAAGTTATATATGCTTATCGCATTTTACGGAAGCTGACAATTTTATCAGAAATAAAAATCGGGTCGCATATCAGCAAATCATTTTTTCTGCGAGTATTATCATTATCAATTACACTTATCTCTTCTTCTATTACTATTTCCTTGTTTTTTTAACATCATTATTTTCGAAACATGTTTCGAAAATAATAGTTAATATTAAAATTAAAAGATACGTTTATCTCTGAAGATTATAAAGTAATTGGAATTTTATTATACTCACAATTTAACAATTAAAACAAAATCTTTTATCTTCAACCGCTAATGTAACTATACTACTGAATCTTGTCAACACTAATTGTACGGGTCATTTTTTTCTCATCCTATAAATGTAAATAATAAATCCTTAAAATATTTTATATACCAATTATATATTAATTTTTTATATGCATTTATATTGGGTATATAAATATAAGCTCCAGTATTTTCAAAGTGAAATAATTTTGTATCAAGATCTCAGATGATCCATATACTTACTATCTTTGACTTTCGAAAAGAAATTCGAAGCACACATGGCATTCATTTCACCAACGAACTTACCCGAATACTTTACTCCATCGATGCTCGTCCAAAAATCCTGGGGAGAAACAAATTAAGGAATGCGTGTAGTCGTCAGAAGAATTTCACAAGGATAGCTAAGCGTGAAAGTGCGAAAAAAGGGAGCAAAAGACTAAACGCAGGTCCTCGGTTCCGTTGGCATCTGCTTACGAAGCGGAACTCGAAACCATGTGCCTCTTCAAAGCACAGCGACCGCCACCAGACTGCCCCCACAAAGATCGTTGGAAATAGCGTGGCTGTGGTGTCTGTTCGAGCTTAGTAGACCTCGGTAGGACCCACGCACACACATATGTACAACCACACACAAACGCGGTCCCTAAAGAAACATCCATGAACCGGATCCAGAGTCCGGCTACATCCTTTATCGCCTATTGTCGCGTGACACGTAGACCCTTACCTATCACATATTTCTCCCGAGGGATCTTAACAAATCCTAGCAGGTACCCCAGACAACACGCATATTTGAAAGAGATCTTTTAAACATGCATACCTTGATGCATGCTGTGTTCGTGTAGTAAAACTATAAAACGAAAATAATTTGAATATCTTAAGTTACTCTAAAATACATTAAAATATATGAGATGTTATTATTAACTAAATCACTTATATAGAGTTGACAAAAAACACGTTTCAAACGTGTTTTAAACAGTTTAAAAAATGCTTTGATGTTTTTAATGTTTTAAATGTTTTTTTTTTATAATACTGTTTAAAGCATATTTAAGAAGAAACATGTTTTATTCTTAAAAAAAGTCTTTACCAACCCTGCTTATAATATTGGTATAAATTTTTCTACCCGTTTTTTTTTCTGATATAAATTATTAAATTAAGATTTCACTTCAAAACAAAAACTGGTTACTGTACGTTAAAAGCTAATATACTTTTTGAATTATTTTAGAAATATTTTATAACATCATGATTCTTTCTGTCATTCATTCGACAAAGCTTTATCAATTTCTTATGTCGCTAAGATTAAACAAATATCTATCCTATCAAAATTCTACGAATTTCAATTAATTTATAGCACTGCATTTGAAACATTGAATCTATTGCAAATGTAATGAAAGAAGAAGAAAAAATCAATTTATCAATTTGGATTCTTTTTCAGTTTTATTGAAATGAATATACATTCGAAATCAATCGTACCAAGTGTAACTTAGTACAATCTCTGTGGTGGTCCCATGGTCGATTTAATATGAAGCGATCGCACGTTCTGCCAGTGTTTTTTTAACAAAGAAACAAGGAAGTTTATTGAGAGATGGACATTTTGCACCAACTCTTCAGGTGTCATTTCAACGTGTCCAACGGCTACTGACAGACACAACACCTGTAGAACAAAAACAGTCATTACAAAAAAGCTGTAAACAAAGTTTTATATTAAAGAAAAAAAATTTAAACAGAAAGCTATTCAGTACAACGCACCTTCTTCATTTGGAATTTGATGGTAGCCTTGACTTCGTCAATTTTGCCGACCATCGATTCTTGGTGGGACAACAATCCAGGGAATTTACCGGCTTTATTTAAACCAGGACCGAGAAGACGAGGAATTTGCTTGATCAACGACTCGCTAGCCAAAAATGCATCATATTTTTTTGCTGTAAAAAGAATATATAAAAAATATTATTTAATTTTAATCTTTGATAAATACTATAACTCATATTAAAACTTTGGTAGCTTCTCCAATTTTTAGGAAATTTTTAAACTTAAAAAAGAATATCTTTGTAAAAAGGAAACAAAGATTTTTTAAACAGATTTTTATTCAATAAGATACATGTATCGACACGGATTGAGATGTAATGATACGATTCACATTACCCTCACCAAGTGAAGAACTTTAATCTCCTTCCTCTTGACGACCACCATTGTTTGAATATTAAGCAATGATGGTGCTTTTGGGAAGGTTGAACGCAATTATTTCATATTAAAACACATGCAAAAACATGTTATTAACATACCGAGCTTCTTGACGAGTTTTTTGTTCTTGTTAAGTTTCTTCAATGCTTCTGCATCCATATACGGAATATTATTAGCTTTAGCTTCGTCGCAGTGCTGTTGGTCGCCAAGAACACATACTTGCATTTTTGGTCTAGGGATATTCTTCAATCTAACATAATAAAACTCAATAGTTAGATTAACGTTTAAATAAATATGCTTATGTCTCATGACTTTAATATGATTAACGTCTACAATATTTATCTTCATTACAAAATCATATCGTTAGAATAACAATTTTCAAATCAATCAAACGAAAAATAGCAATATCTAAGAGTCCCAATGTTCTCAGATTTAAATGATTTACTACACAAATTCTTCAGATAATACATGCAACAAATAAAACATCATAGAACACTGTGGCGATTCAATAAATTTTAATTATAAAAATGATACATATACAAATAACTATTTGTTACTTGACTTTCAGATAGAATTTGTAGTATTCTTAAAAAAAAACTCTATTTCACATTTCTTCCTTTAAGGGTGATGCTCTAAGAATAACTTACCAATAGGATCATGATCCTATGTAATTTAAATAACGGTATAAATACCTCCCCAATTAATTTAAGACCCTGGGTACAGGTCCGCTAGATAAAAATCTAGCTCCCTGACATTACATGAGGCAATTTTTATATTCTTAATAAAGAATATGATTTATTAAGATTTTTAAAATGCCTCAAAGTCAGGTAGAAACATACTTGACAGTGCCTGAGAAACGCTTGTCCTTCTGTGGATCATAGTTCTTCAAACCGATCTGCAATTCTATAGTTTCCAAGAAGTTTCTTTTCTTATCTTGCGAGTTTTGGAGCACAGCATTTACGCACTCGTAAAGAGTGTCACGGGAGACCTTCGATCTGCAATCAGAACGAAATAAAATGCACGTGCACCATCATTTTTTTTGCTAGTCCAAATATTCTTTTGTACGAAAAGCTTGATAATTTTAGCAATTTTTTTCATCATATATAAAATCTTTAGAAAATTAATGTTGCATTTATTCACGTAAAAATAAAACATTTACAGCTTTTAGATTTTCCATGCATGTATTAATGGTTATATCAATACTTGCATCACATTAGAAAGTACTCCAAAAATAATATATCTTCGTTAACAATTGTCGTTTAATGCTTTTATTCGTAGAAAAATGGCAAACTTCATGCATGTGATCGCAATTATTCGATAGGATTATATACTCACGTCATTTTACTGGAAAGAGGACGAAGAGAATACGACTAATGTTCTCAGAGACCGATACCGGAAAAGAATGAAACGTGAAGTAACGCTTATAGGGACAGGAAGTTCGTTACTGGCGTCGTTCGCTTATTGATAGATGGCAGCTCTATAGCGAATGTGATTAGAGTCCCTAGAATCAGACATGGCGGATCCCTAGAATTCCTAGATATAATTCTAGGGATTACCTAAAGATCATTATGGCCGCAGCACAGACTCTTGCATAACGCATAATGCATAGTGCATAAGAGAATCGACCAATCAAAATTCTTCTTTTCCATGGAATGGGAGGAAAGGAAAGATTCTGATTAGTTGATTCGCTTATGCACTATGCGTTATGCAAGAGTCTGTGCTGCGACCTTTAGCCTTGCTTTCCAGCAAGGACACAGTCAGACACTGTGTATCACGGTGAGTCGTTTTATCCTTGTTTAACGTTGGCAAACAACAAGAATAAAACGACTCACTGTATTACACAGTGTCTGACTATGTCCTTGCTGGCAGCAAGCTAGGCTGCCTTCCCATGGAGAAAGAAACTTCGGAACGGAATATTGACAGAAAAGAGATAGGATGAGGATAACCCTCGTTCTACCTCTTTTCTGTCAATATTCCGTTCCGTGGTTTCTCTCTCCATGAAAGGGCAGCCTTAAGGGTGAAATCAC
>NW_017257428.1:840388-843019 GCF_001594055.1 Mycetomoellerius zeteki | reverse complement strand
GCAACCAATCAGCGCTATTCGGAATAGCGCTGATTGGTTGCTTCAATCTAGTGACTTTAGCTTCAATGACGCATTCTTCAAGTCGGAATGGATTTCGATCGGAATTATTCCGTTTTCCCTAGAAAACAATAGAAATCTAGGGAATAATTGAATAATTTCGATCGGAATCCATTCCGACTTTGTTCCATAATAGATACCCTGATTATATTCATACATAAGTTTGAAATAACCGCGTCAGGGAGCCAAAATGACTTTAGCGCCTCTATGTGCATAAAACGTGAACTACATAGCCATTTCCATGAACATAATCAACTGGTAACGTGCTATGTCTACAGTCCCGGAGCAGTATTTTCGAAAGATACGAAAATGCAAGATTGTGCGTTACGTGTAAAATATAATAATCTACGCTATGTGTAACACACACAACGTAAACTATGGAAGCCTATATATATTTATAATAATTTACAAATTCTGCATTACTTATATATGTTATTTATATATGAAAAAAAATCGTGTGAACATAACATAAATATTCCTTTTAGCTGTACTTCTTGCACGCACAGTTTAGCTTTCCTTTTTTTTCTCCAATGCGAAAAGAAGAAAAGGAAAGAAGTTTAGCTAAAAAGAACAGAGCCTCTATTCTTAAAAAGTATCGGGAAATACTATAGTATGCGTCACATATATTATAGTATTTTCCTAGTTTTTCATATGCGGTATTTTTCAAGAATAGGGGACCAGGGTCTCTTGAAATATATGGCTCCAATTTTGAGTCCTCATTAGCGGGAAGCGAGAAATCGCGAGTATCGGCCGCGCTTGGCAAGTGCTGCCACCTATGGTCGACCGATAAAGTACGGCATTGGCCGAGCGGAGGCGCGCGCGTTCACGTCGGACGATCAGCTGTGTGCATCGCGAGGATTCGATTATCTCGGCGCGTCGCGGAGGGGTGACTGTGCTGTGCCGTTGTGGTCGCGGGAGTGATTCTCGTGCGTCTTCGCGGTCTTGGCGTCGCGTGACATTCATCTAGCGAGCAGCGAAGCGAGCGAGGCACTCGAGGCCGCGTTGTCGACGAGCGCGAGCGATCACGACGTTGACGGACGGCGGGCAGTCGCGGACGAATCGGCCGCGGTATGTACCTCGGTGGCCAACGGGGCATGACGGGAACAGGTGACAATAGAACCGCGCCATGTTAGATTTCACGAGATCGCGAAACGCGCGCCGCCGCCGCCGCTGCTGCTGCCGTTTTCCGATGCTGCTGCTGCCGTTGCTGCCGCTAGCTGCCTACTACCGCCTGACTACTACCGTGGTGCTGATACTGTGGAGAAAGAGTGAGAGAAAGGGAAGGAGGAGATTTACACTTTGTTTTCCCGTCTATCGCGCGCGCTGCTTTCCTCACGACGGTGATCCACACGAAAATCATCCAAGCTGGATAGGTTACCCGAGTATCTCCGCGATACCGTGGACTGGTTTATGGGGTAAGTCCTCTTGTCTCTCTCTTTCTCTCTCTTCTCGTTCTCTTTCGCGACACGAATAAAATAAAAGGCTCCGTCGCGCTTCTCTCTCCCCCCCGCCCCCCCTTCCCTCTCGTCTTCATGCCGCGCGCTGTCCGACCTGTCCGCAACCTCGTGTACCCGCTCCGCTTCTCCGGCGCGGCGTGAGGTTAACCTCCAACCTGAGTTAACCTGCGTCCGTGAACGAGGGAGCGAGCGAACGAGCGATCGCACCGTCTCGCTCGCGCGATTATCCGCGCGCCCGGCTCGCCTTTTCCCCGCAGGGAGAAAGTAACCGCGGCGAGAGTCCGTCGATCGCCATGCGCGACCATCTCCGTGGATTTTCGGTGCGTCGCCTCGGAACATCTTCGTCATCGTCGGTCGAGGCGGTCGAGGTGACGCGTGTACCTACGGCCCCTACGGGCCGTCGAAAAACTACGCGTACCGTGCGCGTCACCGCGTCCAGCTATTCTGTCTCTCTTTTTCCCTCTCGAACCGAAGCCGATTTTTTTTTTCCTCGAACCGACAATTTCGATCCTGGATCCGTTACTCTTTATCCAGTTGATCCGTTCTTGCGTTTTGACACCGAATCACCTTGACGCGATTAAGAATTACGTTGGGACGAGAGAACAAACGTTAACGAGCTTTTCCAATTGGATCGCATTGTTTATTTCCGTAATCGAATCTCAAAAAGATCTCACCGTAAAGCAACCAGGCGAAAAATATTTAAGAATTTATTGTCTATTTATGGAGTTTAAGATTATTTCCACGAAAAAGAAGTTTATTTTTAGATATTACGAATCTTCCGAAGTTTCGAAGTTTTTCAGCATCATTGTTGCTCATTCTCGTAGTCGATGATATCAAGATCACAATCATGGAAAAAACGACAGACTTTGCTGAGTGGGTCTTTTTTTGTCACGTCGCGTCGGTTGTCTTTCGGAAAAATGACGAATTCTCTTCTTTACTTCTCTTTAGTAAAAGTTTGATATGTTGATATTTAATTTTAATGAACCAAGCATCGTCTGATAAGCTGAAGGAATGTAGATAGATAACGAAATTTTTTTTATTAACTTAAATGGACCTTAACGCGAGATTTTAATATTGAATATTTAATGTAAGTTAAACATGAAAGGCATGTCTACAC
>NW_017257428.1:817833-840244 GCF_001594055.1 Mycetomoellerius zeteki | reverse complement strand
ACGACGCTCGGCCGAATTAATTTAATTTTTTAATAAGATATTAATTTGTTTTGATTTAATTTTTTGAAGTTAAAGTTATTCTTTTGCCAAGAAAATTTAAAATTAAAAAAATCATTACTTTGTCTCTAACTGACTTTTATTGTACTTTATGAGAACAACGCGGTAGACAGAGAAAGAAAGTATATTTAATCACATTTAGCGTTAATCGAGGTTGTAGGCTACAATCAGTCGCATGGACAGTTTCGGTTTACTTATACTACTTAACGATTTTTCCCCTTTGCTCTGTACCCGCTGCGATGCAGATTCTTCCGTGATTGCACGGCAAGTTTGATCAGCTATTAAAGGACGATTCGCAGAATCATAACAGCTTTCTTGCTACACGAATTTGCTTACATAAGATATAACGTTCGTATATCTATTGAGACTTTCAGATCAGAAAGGATTAAGTCACTGTTATATTCAGTTATAAGATCATTCACTTGTAAAATGGACCCGATGTTTACATAGTTGTTTTGTAATTATTATGATTAGATAATATAAAAAATGATTTTCTTCATCAATATTTTTAAAAATTATCTCGGCCAATCGACGATGGCTCGTAAATAGTATTACATAATTATTTACAATTATAAATATATTATTACTATAATAATAATATAATATATATAATATAATATATAATGATATCATATATCCTAACTTTATGATTATTGCTTATTTAATATTAAAACAATGTGATATAATGTGGAAAAAAATTCTGTAAGACTGCCTAATTAATTGAATACATTCAGCACGTCTACCTCTGTTAACAAAAATATTATTTTCGCAGTCTCTTAGTCTTATTCTTCGCTGCATAGTGTTAAGTGTATAATAATACTCGACGGTAACAAAGGCGATATAAAGTACAGACGGAGTCACATTTATCAGACTTAATTCGCGAGCACGCGAACCGCTCATATAACATAAGCAGAATTCGTGTTACAATTACCGTTGAATCGATGATGGATCAGCGTTCTTCTAGTTCTATTCCATCGGGATATCGCAAGCTACTTTTCCGAGCTCCCGGAGCGAGCTTTTTACTGCGAAATTTATGCATAAGATTTCCCCCATGACACACTATTTTATGTATTAAAATTTGCACGCTGGAGCTTTCTTCCACTCACCTCGACGAAATAGCATCGCATGAATAATTGTGAATTTCATTCTACTTTTATCGAATTTTTGAAATCAATTTCGTAAGGCCCAAGGATCCCTTGTGCCCTGACCGTAAACATTTTTGTAATCTCTCAAAAAATCAATGAAACCATCTCGTAATTATACATAACATCATACATGCACGTATTTATACAATTGCAAAACGTTTTTGTATTAAATTCGTTCAGATTATTACGTGTATTTTTAGAATAATTTTTTCTATTTTTAAAAATATATGTAGCTTGCATAATTTTTCAATCTATGGCACAGTGCCATAGATTGACGTGCTTGTTTTAATAACGGTTCTTTTTGCCAGGTCATGAACAAAAATATAGTACCTTATTTAAAGTAATATATACGACCTCAATATTTTGCAAACAATAAGATATTTATCAATTTCAATTATTGTTTATTATAACAGAATATTTGTTAACAATATTTATTTTATTTATTTTTAGATAGCTACTCCCATAATAGTTGCTGTCGAACATTCATCTTGCCAGGAAGTTAAAAATTATTTGAGCTTAAATAAGGAGATTATTAAGCCGAGCATGAAAATCGATTTTCTTGGAAATTGATTCTTATACGAAAGAACTTTTCTGCAGCATTTCTTTCTTTGTACAAAATCTTCACTTTTCCAATCGGACTTCACGATTACTAACGAAAAATTTATTAACTCCCGAAAATGAACGACGTTTCGCACTTTATGCGTATTTCTTTCTGCGATGATATCATTTAAAGGCCGCTCCGACCCGGATGTTTTCCTTTAGGCTGATGATTTAATTAGCGATATCTGCCATCGGAGTTAAACGGACGTCGTTAAAGCTTAAAGCATAAATACATCGCTGTAAATCGTTATCGTATTATTGATTCGCAAGGATCGGAAAATATGAGCGTTGAATGCATGTTATGAGCACCTTACTCTGAATAATTGAAATCGTGTAATGTGCTGGATGACACTTGCGCGTATCAACTACAACATTAATTATAGCAGTCAAGAGAGAGCTTATTGATTTTGTAAAATATCCTGAAATTGATGAGAAGAAATTATACTGTTTTCTTCTTATGAAATTTCGACTCTTCTTACATAAGATCGTTTTCTGTCGTAATTCTTCAAACTGTGATATGTGATATTTCAATGTCACGTCGTTTGCATTGTCGCTCGTTCCAAGGGCAGTATCTTTCGTTAATTTATAATACTTGGTTGGAAACGACAGTCCGAGTGTCTCTAGCAAGCGGGCAAAGTCTCTGTTCGCTGGCGCGAAACCGAACGTAGCGATGACTCACCTCGATCTCTCGTCGTGCGATTGGCTTCCTCAGTGATTCACGCACGGTTGCTCGTTCGCCAAAACGTTCGTGACGTGACGTTTCCAGCACGATATGTCGCGCGTGCCGATCTTTCCGATCTTCGAAGAACTTTGAAGAGAGCATCGTGATGCTCGAGCAATCAGTTTCGACGACAGCGAACAGAGAACTCAAACATTAACTCGACTTCAGCTTACAGCTGAAGCTCGATCTTGTATCTCAAAAGAATCAATCAATAAATTTAGATAAAGACGTATTTATAAAATGAATGTCAAATGAATGATTTGAACGAAACCAAAATCTCTTCTGTCTTGAAATTTATAATATGTGAACAGATTTTAGAAATCAATGTTTACGTATAATTTATTCCTATTCCTGTTTCTGCTTTCGAAAAATCTTCTGCCTAAGGTTACGCAATTTTCGAATTAATTTAAAAGATATTTACACAGCGATTTTGGAACTTGGCTCGTTCGTGCTACGATGTTAATCTTCTCGATTACGGCATTTGATAAATTTAAATCCGTTTGATGAACACAGAAAAGGTGTTTACACATGCGTGACGTAATTCATAAAGATGTCTATCCTACGTGATTAATCAGTGTAATCACCGCCTGAAAAATTATAGCAACGTAGTGCAGGTTGTCTTCCGTAATGAAGAGACAGCGAAGAAATAAATATTAGTTTTCCGAATCATCAAATTTTCTTACACTTACCTGAACATCTGTTATCAAACGCATCGTTTAGTAGAAAGAATTAATTTAGAATGCTAAGAATATACGACATAAACTATATTAAATTGGCAACCACAAGTATCGATGATCGTTTTAATGCATTAGCAAATATTTTATACTAAACAAATTTTCTTATAGATTGCAAGATGTTATGAATTAGGAATCGATACATGTATATATTTAAAAAATGTCTTACTCGTAATTTTGTTTTTATTCGTATAATAAAATATAAGTGGCATATATAAAGCGAAGAATAAACAATAGGTAAATTAAGTATACATAAGTGCCAATAGAACGAGCTATTGAGTAAATTAACCACGTATGCTCATATATATTCATTTCTACGTTCGAGAATATCAAGTATTGCCTTGTCAATTCGTTTTGTCCGCGGCTCTCATATACTGTGTTTTACTTCGGATATATCGTTTAATAATTTCGAATATATCATTGCAGCACAATTAATATCAAACAAATGTCCAGAATTTCATAGATATTTGAACGCATTTTATTAATTCTTAATCATCTATATGTATTTTACTAAACCGGATTAAAATACGAGAAGAGACTATTTTTTTCAAATAATACTTTTTAATAATATATACCGCGGCGCAATAGGTTTATCAAAGTATAAAAGTATAAAGAGTCGTGCGTTGTATTACGCAAATATTTACTTGTTGACTATACTCGCCGCAACACGTATACTATCGCAAAAAACATCAGTATTTACAGTTCCTGATTTATATAAATTCTAAATCCGACAACATAGTTTAAAAAATTGACATTTAATTTTTCTTTCTTATTCAGACCTAATATTAATATTATTAATATTAGAAATCCCTTCTGAAATCTCTTTCAATTTATGTATAAAATATTTTCTATTTTATGGACTTATATGTGGGATTACAAAAATAATAATCTTTAATCTTTTATACATGTTCTTAGTCCGTTATTGGGAATGATCACGTTTTTTGCAATTTGTAAAGATGAAACAAAACATTTACAGTTTTATATTAAATAAAAAAACAGTTATATATTAAATAAAAATCAATTACAAGAAATCAGAGAACAATTTGATTCGTTTGAATATATCTGATTCCAACACATCTATAAAAAGTGAATGCATGGGAATTATCTTAATTACACATGGACCTTAATTATGGTGTAATCTCGCGTTCGGTTTTCTCAGTTTCATCGGCTTTGTGTTAACAAGAGCTTCAAAATAATGTTTATCTGAATGAACGTTGACACTGCGAACAAGAATGCCTTTTACTTAAACACACCTATCACTTTATTTCACAAGGTACAACGGCTACTTTATCGCTTTTTTTTTACGATAACAACTGCCGATGCACGCGATTGCATGTGAGCATCCCGCTAGTTTTTCCGGGTAAACAAAGTTATCACGTTTATCATAAAATATCGTTGCAACGTTCCGTTGTCATGTCATCAAGGACTTTACTGTGCATACGAAAAAATCATGGTAAAGCTACGCGTAAATCCGTTCCTTGCTGACGAACGTAATATAAGCATCGTAATAAAGCCCGACGTTTGAAGGACGAATTAGTTCTTATCTCTTAAAAAATGAAATTAATCTTCACTCATTTCAAGGCGACTTTTTCTTAACAATTTTTTCATTTGAGCTGAGTCGTCGAAATATTTAACATTGAGAATTAAGAGTGTATAAAAGGAGTACATTCAATTAAAACTTTGTTAAAGAAAAGACTTCTAATCAGCGAAAGAACACGTCTGCAAAGTTTGATCAGTTTGCTTTAGATTCATGTTGTATAAAATATTAGAATAATATGACATTTTATTTTCTTTGAAGATGCATATAAATTTGAACTTTAACAAAAATTCTCTTTTTATATCTCTTATAAGATATAAGATATAATATATCTGATGAAGTGGCTCTAGCACCATTATCGTTTTTGCACTTTGATTTACCGTGCTGTAAGGAGTTCATCAGCTGATGGGAAAAAAGAGGTGGGCGCTGTCAAACGATGATAAATTGCTGAACAATAATACCGCAATTAGTTTTTTTTCCACATCTTTATTATAATTATGTCAAAATATACATACGTTATCGTTTAAGGGCATTTTCATGGGACATACTGTTCATGCGTTTTACTTACCTAAAGACTCCCGAAGGATGTGTCGCGGTCTGTAAATGCCCAGGTCGACGTCACATTTACTTGACATTCATCCGCACCCTCGTTATCTCTGTGCTCATTTTTCACGATAATGTCATCCGACGTCTTCCGTTGGCAGAGGCATATTCGTGAACGGGGAAATGGCGGGTGATTCACGGACGAGCGAGCAAAAATAATCGGCCTCGCGGAATACTCTCGCTCCGATGGACAACAACCGCCATTTGTTATCAGCAATCGATATCGGCCATTATTATGAAGCTACGACAAAGATCGATAATAGTATTCTATTGCGAAATTTGGCGCGTTTATGTTATCTTTATTTATACATAATTTCAAAAGAGATTCATAAGCTAAGCTATAGACAAAAGAAAAAAGAATGCTGTTTAAATATTTTATAAATATACGCTAAATATCGAAATTGTCTTTTTAAAATATAATAAAGGAACATCTTCTCAAACAATTTCACACAACACGCATTGTCTAGAAGACTTCTTTATCGTGTCTTTTAGATATCTTTTAGACATGTATATCCCAAAAGATGTTTTTCTGACATTTTTTAGGCATACTTGTTCTCTGGGTTGACTTTCCACCAGATGATTTTCTTTGTTTTCCAAAATATTCCTTTTTATCTTTTATCGGTGTCAATGTCGGGCCCGATAAAGAGGACATTGGGTCTGTTCATGATGCTTAATGGCGAGTCGATACGAATATCGATAGCCTGTCGAACTTAAGCATCATTCGTGTCGTCAGGTTTTCCGATCCAACGGACGCTAATAATAGTTTCCTTGTAGCATTCGTTCGCAATTGGCGACGGTCAGTGTATATCGGCCAGTTCAAGCTGATCATGCTGCACCTCGATATCTCTTCGCTATCGACGTAATTAGCAGCAATATTTCTCTTTCAAGCGACTACCACCTTTTTAGTCTTGGCAATATTCCATCGCCAATTCGTTTTTCGACGTTCATGATTATCCTGATCACGACGTTACTATATCCGTTTCAGCATCCTGTAATGCGTTGACAAAATTTTCTCTCAATAGCTTGTACCTCTTCAATCGCAAATAAATACGTAATATCGTGCGTTTCCACATTATCCATTCACGAGTTATTGTAAATGCGATAAATTTTCGCTGATGAACGTGAAATCGCAGATCCGCGATATATGTACATATATAGAAATAAATGCTTCATTTCAAAATATCAATTTTCATTTTAGATTTGATTAGAATCGGAATTCGATTAGTTGAAATAATGATGACGTAGGCTTGCAAGATCCCTAATTTGTAATTTAAATTTATATTAAAACTCATTCAATGATGAAAATTGAAGAAAAATCCATCTTTTTTGACATTTCTCCCTCTATAATGAAATTGTCTTTAAATTCGCCGATGATTCTGCCATTGATGATTGAATCGCTAAAAATGGAACATCCCCATTAGGGTGGATTGGGTATAGTCACGTTGAGTCGATTGTGCGTAAAAAGAATCAATGTCACGGGGGTGAACAGTTTCGAAAGCAAACTCAAACGCAGAAAAATATGCTTTACGTATTGAACGGCCTTAACCTTTCACATTTGTAATGAGAACTCGCGAACCTGTATCATGTATTTATTCACACAGATAGAATACATTAAGCGTAGCAATACGTACATTATATCCACCGGTTATGTCCCAAGCTCGTCCGGAAGCACTATCAAGATTATCACTTGCAATGTTGCAATTAATAGAAACGTTATATTCCACCTTTAGCTCTCCATTTATGGAATAATCCTACGCTCCCGTTACATAACACCGGTTTTAGCGAAAAGAAGTTTGCAAGGAGCCTTCCGAGCCACCGAAAATTGCAATTTACACGCGAGTTTATATTTCAATTACCTTCTTCCGCCTGTCCGAGAGTGTCCAATATTTGTTTCTATATAGCAAACAAGCATATTGACATGAAGCCAATAAGCGAAGAAACAGTCCAGTAGCAACTCGTCGACGATTAAACCTTTATGTATTTTATTGATTAGTCCTCCGAGACAACGGAAATTGGGTCAAAACTGACTCGTTGTTGAAATTTTCAGACATATATGTGTCGCACAACTATTTTTTCGGCGGTATTCGATTAATTTTTTACATTATATGTAAAGTAATTAAATTTATCAGTGCCTAAATAATTTTATGCCTGATATAACTTTATTTTTATGAAATATTTGAATATATCTATAATACGATACATAAACATATATCTTATTGTTTATGTGCGCGTAATTTGCTTTCGTTACATTTTCTAAACGTTACAAAGCATTCACGTTTTAGAGTTAACACCTTCTTTAAAGCTAATGTTTTTTATTCGAGACAATTTTTGTATTTCTGTACTTTAGTTTATCGAGTACCTACTCTTTCGCTTCTATCGCTCTTGGAGCAAGTTAATTCTCTCGTGACATCTCTGTTGGATCTTCTTTTTATCGAACGCTCACCGGGGGAACGACCCTGACGAGCAACAAACAATGGAGTGCTGCTCTGAGAATTCGAGAGATCGGGTGATCTCGCGTTGCGTCGTAACACGGTAACTGACAAGGAGAACTTGTCCGGTTTCGGCTCGGTCAATCGTTAATTGCATTATGACGAGTCCGCTCGGGCGAGGATAGTAGGAAGGAAAGGGGGACAAAAAGGGAGGAAAATATAGCGGCGACTCTACTATACTCTGACCTGAGGAAGCCCCTGATACTCTTTCTCTCAGGCCGTTCTCTCCACTTCCCTCCCGCCGATCTCCGCTTCCTCCTGAACACAGTGGAACCCTCTCTCCCTCCGACGGTATAAACCGCGTCTTCCCCTCTCTCTTCCGCTTTCTCTCTATCTGCTGCGGCGGCCGCGGTGGAGAGGACGGTCGCGACGTGGACGATCGCGAGGTGGTGGTACCTGGCGAACGGTGGCTTGCCTGCCTGCTTGCCTGCCTGCTTGCTTGTTGTCTGGAGAACGGCTATGTCAGTCTGTGCTCCGTTACTGGCCTAGCGGCCGGCCGAGTGATTCCAACCAATCAACCGGAGCAGAGGAGATATATATTTTACCTTTTCTCTTTCTCTCTCTACTCGCCTCCTGTCCTCCCTTCCCTTTTCCTTCCCGCCCTCTCCATTTTATGCCCCAGGCCCATTTGCCCGTACCTCCCTGGTACCGTCGCGCTCGCGTTCCGATGTTTGGACTGGGAAACAGGAAGGTCCTCAAATATTCCGCCATCGAGACGTCGCTCTCCATCGACGTCGAGGATACTGTCACGTGTTTCTGCAGGTCAGTTTATACTTGTCTTGCTCCAATGTGATGATAAACGCTACCAGCGATCCTTGTACGTACAATGATGATGTATGTCGGTGATGCTAGTAGTGGTGATACCTATTGACAATAGCGTTGGCGTTTTCTCGTTCCCATGAGACTTAATCAGAATTGCTACCATGCACTGAATTTTGATGTATATTTATCAAAGGCGTTCCCTTGTTGGTGATGTATAATAGCCAGCATGGTCAAAAGCTACTGAAAAATTGGAATTTTAGACCGTTTCAATTTTTACAATTAATGTCAATAATTTATTGTATTCTTCGATAGTTTTGTTGTATGATAAGATAAATATCTTATGCCTCTAAAAGAGAAAATGCTCAGTAAATATACATTTCTATTGCTTTTAAAAATACTAGAATATTGTTAAGGATTTATTAAGGAGAGATATGTTGCATACGAAATGATTTTATACCCACGATTTTCATCATCTTATTTCGGTTGAATGATAAGAAGCTTAAAAGTGGAAGAGATTAGAAACGATTAAAACTAGAGTAATAAGAAAAATTGTTCAAAGAGTCATAGTTTCTAAAACTTTAAGGTCTTATCGAAATCTTAGATTTTAAATATTTTTTATTCTCTCTCATCTAGAAATATGTCATAAATCGCTAATACAGCTTATTCTGATTACAAATTATTGTATTTAGCAAAAGAATGCATTGTCATTTGAAAAGTCTTTATACGATATTGTCTTTCGACTTAAAATAAATCACTCCGTTATCTCCTTCTGAAAGCTAGAGATACGCCGTTTCATCACTATCTGCTGATATACGGACTTTTGTTAACGATTTGACGACGTAACATGCAATGCAGGAGAACTAACGTCGACAATTATTTTCAATTCATCCTTCGACAATTACGATTTACGTAATCGCAAAGTAATGACATTTGCAATTATTCAGCCATGTCAACGTTTTCTTTTTTCTTTCCTTTTTAAAATTGTTACAAAACATGCGTACGCCGAAGGACAATACCGCTTAACGGAACGATATTTATGCGTCTGCAGGTATAAAAGAGGAAGCACATTCTTTCTTGTGTTATAAGACACGATAAGGTTGGAATACGAATAAAGTGCGTATCCCTTTTTGCAACATCTGTTTGCGAGAGAAAAATATTGCGGTGAAAAAATGTAAATGGAATACGAGAAGGCCGCTCGGAAGGCCGTCCGCGAAAATACAGAAAAGCGTTTTATCAGGTGGTGAAGCTGTTATACATTGAGAAACTTTTGGTTGAAAATGGACGAACCGGCATATTCTGATAACTGAAATTTTGGTCATCATAATTGGACATCTGGTTATTTCAACTAGAATTCTAATAGATTTAATCAGAAAATTCTGATTTGTCCATTTTTCACCAGAATTCCAATTAATGCAATCAGACTCTTTTCATGTGTATGAAAGGACGAGCTTGCAAGTTTTGCTTCTCTCGATAAAGTCTAAGGCGAGATACTATCGTCACGAGGAGAACGAGCATCGAGGTGCTGATTCGCGCGATGGCTGTTCTCACACTTTTACAAAATAAATACCGAAAGAAAATACGAGAGACTGTAAGAATAAGATTGCAATAAACCACCTTATCAGACCTTATCAGACTGTTTCTCGCAGGAGTCTCAGTTTGCACAGCCTTGTTGCTGTTTACTTTAATGACGTACAGCATTTAGCCCGCGACATTATCTGAACAATCGTCAGCTAAATAATATCTCGAGACTTTAGGAATTGTTTGCGATTTAGTTAGACGATTCTTATGAAGAGCTTGAATTTCATTTTGAAAACGTATTTAGGAACTACGTTACATGGAAAGCTTCGTCGGACATAATACTTAACTCCTTCCTTGAAATCTAAATTTAATTTAGACAAGTTCTATTGAAACTAGTTTGTAATCTCAAAGTAATTTCAAAATTCACGGAGACGGAAATGTAAGGGATATTCCTATATTAGACGGGTATAAAATTCCTGTCTTTTCAAAACGGATAGATTTCCCGTTTTGCATTCAGAGTGCGGGATTTCACATCTACTCTGTCGTATTGCGATTTTATTAGCGTATCCACACTGTTAGATATAAAAGGAATAACGGCAACTCAATCTCTTGAGTTAAATAACATTTTGTGTTATTCTTAACTTCCATACACTGAAAAAAATGCATGTAATTTTACATGGAAATTACATGTATATGACTGGAAAATTATCTAAATTACATAAATATGCTTGGAAATTTACTGGAAATTGTAAATTTCCAATCATATTTAGGCAATTTTCCAGTCATGAACATGTAATTTCCATATAAAATTACATGCATTTTTTTCAGTGTATGTATCAGACTGTAAATTAATTTATGTGGTTGAATTATTTCATTTCAAAATAAGCAACACTCATATATATGAACGTACTCACTTATTACTTTATAGTATAAATAATAAACTGAATTTAAGCAATTTCGTTTACTCAATATATTGTTGATTTAACTAAAACGATAGAATTAAACAATTTAAATCAAGGAAATGTATTAAATTTGAGTCAAATTGTTTAATTCTTTAGTTAAATTAGCAATATATTGAGTACGAGCAGTGACGACCTGTAGAAATTACTAAAAATAACTCAAATTGGGTATAATCTGACATTATAAATTTAACAGTGCATGCGTGATTACGGTATGACGTGCAACATGTCGTAGCACGTGCTCGATGTGGTTAAAAGGGGGCCGGGCCATTCTGCGGCTTTCGAAACTCATTGAGGATGCTCGTATGTTGTACCGGTTTTTCATCACATCGCACGGCGCGTGATCTCAAAATGCTCCACTTTCCTGACACGGACCAACGTGTTCTCTTCTTCCTCGTTATAGATTTTCGGCCGTCCGGGCCACACGGGGTCATGACTCGACGCATTTCTAACGAAGAAGAACGCGGTTTCAGCCTGTTTTTCGTACATTTACATAACGGCTACATAGCTACAACAGTTTTCTCAAAATGAAAATTGTAATTAAACTTCAAGCACAAATACCATGTATGTTACCTGTTAGTCTCGAATAACTAAGATTTGTAAACTTATGTATTTGCACTTGTATTAAGATTTAACGTTAATTTTGTTATACTTGGCAACATCGCTACTGTTAATTATCGATTCTTACTCATTGTACTCTTGTGCGCGTTAGCATTTTATCTTACGAATAAAATTTTAGTCGATATTTCCTTGACAAAGTTACCGAAGGTTTAATTAGCGTGATAGTATATTTAAGTTTCAAGGTAGTTCAAAATTAAAAAGTTACGAATTATGATTTAAATGCGTACACTGAAAAAAAAGATTGGCTGCTGCAGCAAATTAGATGGTAAAATATGGCATAGCATTTTTAATTGGCTACAGCAGCCAATTTTTGGTTACGTTAACCTATCTGCAATGTCAGTATAGGATTTCGATAGACTAACATAACCAAAAATTGACTGCTGCAACCAATTAAAAATGCTATGCCATATTTTACCATCTAATTTGCTGCAGCAGCCAATCTTTTTTTTTAGTGTAGCTAATAGAACTTCTAGAATTTTTGTCGCTCGTATATATCTGCATAATATATATATGCAGTGTCCATAAAGAAAAGGTGATCTCCTTGAGCGAGATTGTTAAGGTAATCAAATGAAAAAAAAAAAGGAAGGTCATATGAAGAAAAAGAAGGGTACCGGAAGTATGTATACATTAAATAATTAAATGTTAGGAGTAAACGGTATAAAGGAATTAAAGGTACTTTTTAGTGAAATTTCTGTTGAATAAATTCTCACGAAAGACGCAAATAAATCTCAATGTTTGTATTGTAGAAGATTTTTTTCCCTACGCATAGATTATGTATAGAAGCAAATTATTATTCGCCCTGTTAAATCTTTGTATTCAAGATTGCACACTTATTATATCGATGGCTAGAATGTGAAAATAGTGATCCAACTAATTATCGAATATGTGAAACTCTGTTAGAAATACAAATAACAATATTATACCAAATGTGTTACAAGAAAATCACATTTGAGATAAATTAAATTTTAGAGCCATCAAAATAATAGCCAGAACTCATAGCTTAGAAACTTTAGTAATGTTACTTATAGATACATTTTTAGTAATTTTTAGCGTTTATCTCAATAAATGTATTTCAGGCATTGTATTTATGACTCTTTTTTTTCTATTTTACAAACAAACTCTTAAATAAATCATATTTTTTGGAAATACCTCATATACTTACGTCTCTTCCTGGACTTTGATAACGTAGTGTAGCATACGATTAAGGCTACGTCAATATTTGCATTTGGCAAAGTGCTATTGAATGGCAAGTTTCACACTTCGATATCTCTCACTTAGATCGATAGCAGAATTAAGGCGATGACATGACCTCGATTTTTAATGATGACCATGTCCAATTGAAGATATGGAATCGGCCGTGATCGAATACTTGCGCAAGCATTAATTTGTAAGCCTTCTACTCATTACCAAAAAGAAAATAATAAACTTTGAGAAAAAAAATAGTAGTTAAGGATACTCGCACGTAGAAAAATTCCAATTACAGAAAAGTAATCAATTTATGTGCGCGCTTTTGGTATTTGCGTTGTAACGTTATAAGATATTTTACAATAAGAGAAGGAGCAGAATTTATTATGATCTGATAGCACATAAAATAACACATAAAAAAAATAGCGTGACGTTTGTTCTCGAAACGCGAAGCCGTTGATGGCTTTTTTGGCTCTAAAAGAAATGAAGCAGAACGAGTTGATGAGAGAATATTTTGCTCGCAAATGCGTGCCGGTTTCTATCGTGTGGTAAGCACGTTAAATTGGATCACACGTTTTCATTAGGTTGATTAACGTACTAACATTGACATTGTGGCAATGTCACGGTAGAAAGAAACCTCCTGTTGGCTGTTATCTTCGTTTGAATTTTTAACGGCGTCATAGTTGGTTCATCGTGCTTATCTGTGTTGGGACTTAACTCCGATACTGCGTTGTCAATCGATTAATGCGATTACCATATCGTTCGCATAATCGCGAATGTACGTCGCGACTCATTAAAAGATACGGTCTGTAGCCGAAGATAGTTTTTCATGATACGCAGAGAAATTCGTGGGCGACATGAAACACGAACCGATTAATGGACTTCCGGCTAGGAGACGTCAGGTGCGGCGAGACGCGACGAGGAGGCTGGTTTCGCGGAAACCACAGGCAAACCGCAAACTATCGTGCCTCACAGCCGGACACGTCGCGAGACGGGAAAACCTATTTCTGAGCGGAAGTGTTAGCACGCAGGTCGATTATGTGAGAAGGAAGCGTCAGATTGACACGCAATGCAAAATTTATCCAATCTGGAAAAGCGAAAGTAACTTTTTACCTGTGTTACCATCTTAAATTAAAAATGATACGCTGATTTGAAACGTGAACATTATTCTACGTACAGTGTGTGAAATAATGTTTACATTTTTATACATATTTTATAAACGTACTCTATATCTGTAGGTTATAAACTGCACTGAAAAAAAAAGATTGGCTGCTGCAGTAAATTAGATGGTAAAATATGGCATAGCATTTTTAATTGGCTGCAGCAGCCAATTTTTTGTTGCTACAGCCAATCGAAATCCTATACTGACATTGCGGATAGGCTAACACAACCAAAAATTGGCTGCAGCCATAAAAAATTGGCTGTTGCAGCCAATCTTTTTTTTTCAGTGTACTTTTGTGGTCTTTGGCGATACCCAGAAGGTCGAGATACGTAAGTCTTAGAAGGTCGAGATATGTAGTCCGTGCGAGTTCTTCGGCGAATCGTCCCCGTAGGAATGGTGGCGTATGATGACGGGTAAACAAACGCGAGGAAAATGTTTGTCGATGGGATAGCGCCATGACGTCACGCGGAGGCGTCTTCGAGGCGCCGATGTTCGTCCATCCATCGATCCGCATTCTGTAAAGATGTAATCCTGGAGAAAAGGGTAACCAACCGTTCTGATGGCGCCTGTGGCGCCAACCTCCGAACCATCCCCCCCAATCCCCTTGTCGATCGTTTCAATAATTATTTCACTATAATTGCGATCTCCCGGATGTTCTGCGTTGTCGAAGCTAAAGCGTAGGATTCGACCTCGAGGATCTTTGTCCCTAGCTTTAATCGTTATCTTGCTGGCTTTTGGTCGTTAAGGGTCTCAACGCAGAGACCACAGAGTCTAATCTTAAGGGCCTTGTGCTTTCCATAATTTCAGACGCGGATTACCGTATATTGCCGGATCTACCATATAATCTTCCAGTAATTATCGATACAGCATATCTCTTTATCTCCGTCAAGTGTAATTGCTGTTTGATGACTAGTTTCTCTCACGATAAATAGGTGGGATAAACAGGAAAGAACTTTCTGATTAGTGTCAATCGAAAATTTTTCCTGTTGTACAATATATAGCTATATACAAGTCTGTCTTGTATCACGATTTCCGTTTTCGTTGCGTTTCATATGATGATGACATAACAAACGAGTTATTTTTTTTTTGTTATTTGAGGCGTTGCATCATCGATCATTTGAATATAATTTCCCGACACGGAAATAGACATATTGCAATACGTTATAATCGTTTCGTGCACGCTTCTTCAAACATATGGAGTTAAAAATTTGCTTCAAGTATCAGGAAAGATGTTGAGATATTTTCGTGTTTTTTAATCTTTGAAAGATTTATATATTTTAGAAGCAGGTTATTTTAAATCAAACATAACAGAATTGATGAAAATTGGCAGAAGACGGGAGCGGAAACACTTGTTTCAAAAGCTCGAAACGTGCATTCATCCCCGAGTGATCATTCGCGTTTATTACGGTACGTTCGTTTTATATTTGAAAGTGATCGAAGTAGGGTATATTAAGGATTTAGCGAATAATCACACAAAATCGATTGACGAGGCTTCGATACGCGATGCAAGGATACAAAGTGACACGTGATCCGAGGGAAAGATTAGCGAGATAGAATGAGAGAGAACGCGCTGCGCGGAGCGGATAGCGGCACGTCAGTTAGCGGGGGCGGAGCGGAATATTGATTGTCGCAGAGTCGGGGCGCTACCCCTCGCCGCCGCGCCACACGCGGCCCGTCGTTCGTCCGGCAGTCAGCTGACTCGTGTTACTCACAGCTGATCCGACGCACGCTGCCGTGGTGGCGCAACCACCGCATTGCCGCCCTCGAGCACCCGCCGCACTTCTCTCTTTCTCTCTCTCTCTCTCTCTCTCTCTCTCTCTCTCTCTCTCTCTCCCTCTCTCCCTCTCCTCTCACTGTCCCTTGCTCTTCACGATGAACATCTCTTCCCTTTTCATCTCTGTCTCCTGCGGATCATCTGATTGTGACCCTTTGAAGCGCAACGTATATTAGGACCTTTGAGAGGAAAAAGGTGGAAGGTAGAAAGGAAACAAAGTACGGAAAATGCGCTGAGAATGAATAAGTTTACTGTTCTGTCATGAATAAATCAAATTGGTCTGGACGTGACTCAAAAATTCGTAAGTGTTTCGAGTGGTCCAAACCGGAAGAACTAATTCTATTTGACATTTTGTCAGATATCTTGTTACCCACGAAAAAGGATAAATGACGAAGGGTGTCGCATTTTTGTGACTACGCGCGACGCACTCCGTTCGTTGCGGACACGAATCGTGTCTAAGTTAATTCAATTTTGCGACTGAAATTGGTATTCGTCAAATTGGTTTGACAAAGCTCTTTTTTTCATGTATATGTACGTTGGCTAGATATTTCTGTCTTCTGCATCAATCGATTGATCGCTACTCTCTATTAATAACTTGTTCATTGAAGAAAAATGGGCTTCCACTCGAGCTTGTAATCACAGGAGCTACAATTTTTATCTTAAGATACAAATTAAAATAAATTCTAGATTATTTTTATTATATTTTTATGTTACACATTTTTCGAATTTCGAGGATAGGTTCGATTATATATATATATATATATATATATAAACATATTACAATAAATTAAATATATTACGATTATATATAAAAAAACATATTACAATAAATTAAATATATTACGAATATTATCTACACAACATTGATAGATTACATGATAAAGATGCGAAAAAAATGCGAAAAAAACTTTTTGGACATTTTATTTTTTAATCTTCCTCTCTCCGGCACCTTTAGGAACATTATCGATATTTTGCTTATGAATTCTAGTAGATTTAAATTTGAAAAAATAAGTAACACATACAATTCAATTTCTATGATGGTAAAAACTCGTTAAAGCTTTTACAATTATTCCAGAATTTTTCCGATTTTTATATAATCCGGAACGATAAAAAAAATTTGCTGTTTCTCCTATTGCTGACTGAAGAGTCAAAATTCCATGTTGCCGACGGAAGATCAATTACAAAATATATAAATGTGTGAAAGAAATATATATTAGTAATATTTTAGTCTCTATATTTCTAAAATTAATTGCTATACTCGAAAGATATTCTGTTCTTACGTTTTGTGTATTAAATATTCCACACGGCTTTAATATATGTAAATATGAATAATTTCTCTTTGCGAATTTACGCAATTTGTTTGCGAGGCAAGTCAGTTCCGCGGTCAAGCTAATCCCTTCCAACTCTAGGATCAACGCGCCCGTATATCTTGCGATTGCATTATTATCGCACGCTATATCGTGGTGCATGAAACACCGTCGAACGAATGGTTCACCGGATAGAAATGTGCATGCGCGAGCATATACTTCGGACCTGCGCACGTAGTCGAATAATTGAACGAGATGCTGCAAAAAGGGTGCCCTCAAAATACCAGTGAGCTCTATAATATACGAGCGAGCCTTTCCTATATTAAACTATAGAAAATTGCGGAGTAAAGGAAGACAAGGAAACACTGGTCTTTCTGACTCTTTTATACTTATGGTATAGTAAAACAATATTAGTCAATCAGCGAATCAATCCTTAACAAAGAAAACAGAACCATGTTCTGTATCAGAGTGTCCTTGTTTAGGAATTGAGACGCCCCCGCTCTTCGATAGCTCGTTCTAATTATATTGTAGAGTTTACTGTTAAAACACGATGGGAAATAAAAAAGCATTGATAAATGTCGATAACCGCATAAACAATTTAAATTTTAATCTGGGAATATAATTAATTAAATAAGTTCAAATTAGATGAAACCGCTACATAAGAAATAATAATAAAACAGCATGCTTCTAATTCCAGGCGCATTCAATATGTCTAAAAATTACTTGCTGTGTCTAATATGAATTAATTGAATAATTTATCAAAGCAATATCTCGCTGTGTTGCTTTTAAATTAATCATTTCTAAAAACTATAACACAAATTCTCTTCTGTGTAAGATTTATAACTCGTATTTTCTCCGTTATAAATATATATCAAAACGGTTTCGCATTTGCTTCTCTCTACTCTAGTAATGAGTTATTAATCATCTTCCGCGTTGTTTAATCACTTACAGTAATCTGAAAAATATCAGAACATTTTACATGGTTACGGTAACGCGGATAACAAATGGATTTGCTGATACTCGAGCATTGGCTCTATAATCTGTGTTGTACTTCGGCGCGTTTCAGCCGATCGGCTCTCCGTCGCGTCGTCGACGCTCCGCGATCTCGGCAGTCGCGTCCGTGCGCTTGACGGCGACGCGTCGCGTTACGTCACGTGAGATCAAGTCGCAACACCGCGAGCTACGTTCGTTTCTGGAAGGAAAAGGTGGAGGAGGAAAGAAGAGAAAAGTCGTCAGATCCTGATTCGCGACCGCGAAATGCGCGGAAATCGTGGACCACGCTTCGCCTGAACGACGATAGTTCGATACGTACGGTCGATGCGTTTAGAAAGTTCATGACGGCATGCGCCATATCACTTTCGGATGTTTCCCGCCTCTCTCGTTCTTCTTTCAACGTAAAAGAGAAAATATCTTTTTTTACTCGCTATGAAATGGTCCATGATAGCGACCTGCGGGGCATTGGCTACGTTTACACCGTGCATTTAGGCCGCGGCCTATACAATAGATGTCCTTGTTTATCCTATAGATTAAACAAAGACGTCTATTGTATAGGCCGCGGCCTAAATGCACGGTGTAAACGTAGCCATTACCCGCGATGCGGCGTAATTAAAAGTGCCACGAATATTGTGAAAGAAGGGCGCGATGATTTCGCGAGGAAACGTCCGTAATGTATATTTTTTTAAACAAACTAATTAATGAGAACTTGGCGAAAAATTATTGGCGTAAATAAAAATGAAATATATATGCATATTCATAATAAAATATATGTATATATTTTTTTAATCTATAAAAATATAGAAGGTTTAATATTACATTTTTAAGTCTATCTAAATTACAGAGAAATCTAAAATTAGAGAGAAAATTTTTGCGAGCGTTTTTATGTTAAAATAATTCCATTTTCCGCGATGAATATCTTGGAAAAGAGTGGAAATTATTACCTCTGAAAAAGTTGGAAATTAAGTAGATCATTATTACGTAATGAAAAAGGATAGGGCAAAGAAAGAAAATGAGAATTGGAACAATACAAACCGGAGATTAAGTAGACCGATCCGTGTACCTTCTGCCTGAAAATTCTCGTGAATTTTTTAAGAAACATCAGAAGCTTTTCGGAAGCTCGTGCGTTCTCTTAGGACGAGGAAATAAGGTGGTCCTTTATTTACTCACCTGATCCTTCGGGATTTTCACCGACAGACCGACCGTGACGAATTCTTTCTGTCAGAATCGAGGCAGTAGTAGCTGAATTTAGATCTATGCAGGTGCTTCTGGGACTTCTTCTTTTACCCCCACGGAATAAAAAAGCCTTAGTGTTTTTGAAATAAATTATGGCATTATTTCATTCATTTCTAAAAAATGTTATTTTATATATATATATATACTATATATGTATATATAAAGTATATAAACAAAAAATAAATTTTATATAAATATTATGAAACATAAAATGAAATGTAAATTTCGAGTCGTAAGGGAAAATCGCAACCTATCTTTACTTGAACTTATCGCTACACTCCTGAGTTATACGATTTAAATTTTGGACCGACCAACGTGACCTCGTCCGGGTCACGATCAAGGACGCATATGTCACGGCTCCGTCGAGTTGATCGAAATCGTTGGCAACTATTTGGCTCTATTTCGTTCACTTTGCGACGCATCGATGCTCGAATTTCCGCTTGGACAGTTAACCGGGTTGATAAATTTCCAGTGCGCAGTTATTTCTTGTTACTGTCAGGAAATTACAGCGTTGTCATAATAATTGTAAATTATTAAAAAAAAGGTAGTCTTAGGCCCGTTTTCTACCAACGTAGATTAACTTTAATCTCAGTTCAACTTACTCTTTATCTTTTTCTAATTCTCAGAACTGGAAAAAGATGGAGAGTTAGTTAAACCAAGATTAAAATTAAACTATATTGGTAGAAAGAGGCCTTAGGCTGAGACATCTCTATTTTTTAATCTACGTGAATTATCCGTCTATTATAAAATCATTTTACGTGACACGCACACCCGCTTTATATTATTCTATTTTTTTTATCTTTTAAGATATTTTTCAAGCGACTTCTCTTTGAAAAGCAATTCACAAAAGAAAAACGGCGATCGCATGCATCGTTTTAATCTTAGAAAAACACAAGTCTCTCTCGACTTTTGCTGTTGTGTGCTATGAGAGTTCCGTCTAGCACAAAGTTCATGTTTTACCTTTGCACCGATAATTCGCGGCAGGAAATAACGCGTTTGTGAAAACAATGTGGATTTTTCTGCCAATAAAACAAACGCTCGTGAAAAAACGAAGGCAAATTATAAAACAAACGTCTGCCAAAATGAAATGCGCGAGCGTTTACACTACGTTCTTTAATTTACATTGTAATAATGATTTACATTATACTATAAATAAAATTGATTATATTTATATTACATTTAAATTTATATTGTATTTTACTTTTGTATCATGTTATATTTTATATCGCAGTAAATTAGAATTCTCTACATCCAACACTCATTAGCATCAACAAAATCGCGATATCGAACTTTATAGCACGATAGCTTCGAGTTTTGCACGTTTATGGAATATTGCGAAGCGTAATTCCACATGCGCGAAAAGTTAGTTAAGGCACGAACTCGCTCGACCCTTGCTCGTCACGAGACGGTCATCGATTCCATTTCGGCCGACCGAAATCGCTAATCCCCGGTTCCTAGCTATATTTTTCCTCGTGGCATTACGGACGCACGTGTACGCGATAACCCAGTTCCTGAAAGACACCGAAGCGACAAAACTCGCGATGATAGCTCGAGAAATGAGAAACTTGGCGTTTTGCCCAAATTTTTCAGGATTGGCGGATCGCCGCGAGGGCACGCCGGCCGAGAGAGTACGTAGATGAGAGAGAACGTGAAAAAATGAGGTAGTAAACGGAGAAATGCAATTTATTGATACTCCAAAATGTAGATTCCCCGGGAGTATACGCGGGGAATAATAATTTCGTATTGACTTTTATTTGCTGCATTGATCAAAATGGAACTTTGGGACTATCAGTACATTAATCCGCACGGTATATCTATACGTGGCATCTGCTTGAATTATTACTCAACTTCTCCGACGTAACGATTCACCAAAAGAGAACGCTCGAATTTTGCTTCAGATCAACGGTGAACAATCTTTCGCGACTATCAGTAAACGAGATCGATTGTCTTCCAAGGAGCATCTTCCGCAATTTCCATCGTCTTCCCGCGAGCTATTTCTTCTCGGGCGCCATCGTCATTGGGCTACTAACAAATTGTAAGACGATCAACATGGCGAACTAGAACTCGACATTAGCTCAGCTAAGCCACTTTTAATTTCAAGGAATTACCCGAGAAAATCATCCGAAGGAATTACGCATATAGATCCTCGGGAGAATTAAAAATTACTAGGACAGTCCAAATCTAAAAGAACCGAACGCATTTGAGAGGCGTGAGAATTAAATGAGAAATAATTACTTAACAGTCTTTTAAGGTTCCATGATTTTTTATAAAAAATATCACAGCTAGGAAAATCAAGAATTACAAATCAGGATCTGCGAATGTTAAGTAATTGCTGACTGTTCATCGTTTTTTCAGCACGGAATGAAAAAATATTACTAGGAAAATTACCAGGATTTACAAGAGCTGAATAACACATTTAAAATACATAAGTATTAAGAACGGTTAGAGAAGAAGAAAAAAAGAAGAGAAACACGCGATAGAGAAGAAACTTCATTAGAAAAAATTGGTTAAAAGAAATTATTAAAATTTATTAGACGTGACCGATCCGACCAATTCTCGAGCCTGACGTTAACGGAGCAGGTGCATCGAAGGCCAGAATAAGGAGATACTCCTCCGGAGTATCGCTTGACACAAACACATTCCGTCCTTGATACCAAAGAAATTATTTAACGCGGTCGAGGATTCTCGCATTCGCTTCCGCGGTCTTTGCCGACCGCGTAAATCGCCGTCAATCTCAAGAGAGAGATCTCGGAGGAAGCCGTTCTGGCACGTGCTGTTGATCGTTCGATGACAAACGAACAAGAACAAGAACAAGATTTGGTGCCTACCCAGCGTGCGTGAGCGGATCCTCGGGCACGAGGGCGGTGCGCCGAGGAGATCTTCCTCGACGACGGCGATCGCGACGACAAAGACGACGAAGACGACAGCATCGACGACAACGATGCTACGCTCGCCGGCGCGCGGCGCCATCACCGTCCTACGGGAGCCCTCCGCTTCTGCATCGGTTT
>NW_017257428.1:800698-817789 GCF_001594055.1 Mycetomoellerius zeteki | reverse complement strand
CCGGCGCCGGCAGCTCGAGCAGCGCCTCCTCCTCACGTCTCTCCTTGCTCGACACCTGCCACAGGAAGATCAGGCTCTTCGGCGAGCTAGTTGCGTGAGTTTCCTATCCCTTCCGCCCTAGACTCCGCCGTTCCCTTTTTTCCTCCCGCAAACGATATCGTATAGATATGTGCATATGTGCGTGCCGTAACGTGGAATTAGTCCGGTGTAATTAAAGCGCATCTTCTCTATGCGAGATATACGGATTGGGAAGAATCGAGTGTCCGTAATAAATTGTCGTAATATGCCTGATGAGGCATCGATAGCGTCATAGACGAGTATTATTGTACGAGATGACTGTGTTGTACGCGATTAGAGACATACGTCATGGACGACGATGAATTTGTATATCTATAGGCTGACTTACGTCAGCTTTTTTCTTTCTATGCGGAGATGCAGCTTCTTTCCAGGAGCATGTGTGCTTTCTAGAGAGAGAGATTTGTGCGCGCTTTGGATCGTGTAGACGTGGCTGAACATCGCTGCTATCGTTATTGCATGTAATTGCATTTTTCACTGGCAGGAAGCTGAATGTGCGACGCGGCTGCTGCGTACTGAGCAAGCTCGAGCCGAAAATCAGTTGTTATGTTTAGTTTTCACGTGCAAACGAGGACACTCTGTGTTAGTTGCGTGCGATACACGTTAATTAGAATTGTCATTTACTTTCTTGATATTTATTATTACATTGGTGCAAAACTTTTGTCGTCCTTTTATTTTTAAATAAAATAACACCACTTATCTGAATTTTTCGAAAAAGCAATTGAAAATTTATTTTCTAGATAGAAAAGGCAGCGATGGCTATTTTAGTTAATAAAAATGCTACTAAATTGTCTAATTTTGTTTTTAACTTTATTTGACAAATACATCAAATCTTTTGCACCAGCGTAGTAATAAGATTTTACTATATTTATTATCTAATTTTTCATATGTATATGTATACACTGAAAGGAAAGATTGGCTGCTGCAGCAAATTAGATGGTAAAATATGGCATAGCATTTTTAATTGGTTGCAGCAGCCAATCGAAATCCTATACTGACATTGCGGATATGCTAACGCAACCAAAAATCAGCTGCTGTAGCCAATTAAAAATGCTATGCCATATTTTACCATCTAATTTGCTGCAGCAGCCAATCTTTTTTTTCAGTGTATGTATTAATAATTATTTTTTATAAAATTTATTGACAGTATAGATTTTTTGTATTAAATATGCAGGATGTCTCTTGAATACAGTTCTGCTAATAAATTATTTGGAGTAATCTTTCCTCTTGCGAAAGTTTAATTAATCAATGTCTTAATTTTTAATCTTCTGACTTCATTATTAAAAATTTACGTGATATTCAGAAGATTCAATAACAGTATATTTAATTTTAATTAATTTTATCTGAAAAAATTTTTGCTATTTTAAAGAAAAAAAAATGTTTTGTAAAAAGACTAATTAAATTCTTATTGTATAGTGGAACATCCTATATATTTATTAATATGTAAAATATAGCGCTTTATATTATATTATTGTTATTTACTGGCAAAAGCGAGGTGAAATTCTATTTTGCATACGATAATAGCGCATTGCAACAATTGATTTTTATAATTATTTCCGGTTTTCCAACTGAGCAACATTATTTTGTGACTTTCTATTAAAAAAATTTCTAATTAAGCAAATGTTAGAAACGTTCTCTATCGTGTCTTATTTACGCAAATGAATTCGATTCGTTCTTGAGGGCGTGATGTGAAAAACACAACGTTCGGTTTTGCTGATAAATTGAAGACAAATTGAATAGACTCGGAAAGCGTCGAGGGTAATCGTGCAAATCCGATAATTCGCCGATGTGATTAATGAATTCGCGTCAGTTGATTAAAGACAAAACGCTCTGTCCAATCTGTTCCGATCAATCTGGGGACCACAAATTAGCGTGAAATAATGGGTTGTAAAAATATTTTGTTGATTTCCCCGGAGATTTTCTTTATAAACGACACGACGTATTCGATATCATCGTGTTATCGTCTGTAACATTATTCTTTATATTTAGGATTCTTTATATTTTGGCACATTTTCGTTATTTTAATCTTCTCTGTCATTTTCTCTGTATAGTCATCAATTCTATAATAAAAGAACCGATTCTCTCTCGCCCCTTTTGCAAGTATTCTCTTATCACTGTATAAGCTGTTCAAAATCAAATTTAGTTAATTATGGACTCTTCGATTTTTATAATAATAAAATTCTATAAAGAAAAATCGATTTCCTCCAATTTGGTTTCGGACAGCGTGCCCATTAATCTTGTATACACACAGGCTGTGTTGTGTTACATGTACATATTTACGCCTCTTACACGCGACACCCATGGTTCTGCTTGATTGGCTTAAGCGTACTGAAAGAACTTTCCAAGGTTTGTCTCGCTGATCGTACGATTGCTTTCTCGTTTTGCAGAAAGGCCAGACGAAAGGAGAAGGATGCGGGAACCACGGAGGATCCGAAATTGTACCTGGAGGAGGCTGCCCTCGAAAGGCAGCTACCGGAGCTGGACCTGAGGATGCTCGTGGACCTACCGCCCGGCCTGGACTACAACGAATGGCTGGCGTCGCATACCCTCGCATTGTTCGACCATATTAATCTCGTCTATGGCACAATATCCGAGTTTTGCACCATGACGGGCTGTCCCGACATGACCGGTCCTGGCTTAAGGTACGTATTTCTTTGCCCGAGGCGTTTCAAGCTCCATAGAAGTTACCACGGATTGAAAGCAATCGATCGATTTGTGACAATTGATTTATCATTCCAGAACGTATCTATGGTTCGACGAAAAGGGAAAAAAAACGAGGGTTGCGGCGCCACAATACATAGACTATGTTATGACATTTACGCAACGCACCGTTAGCGACGAAACTATATTCCCTACAAAATATGGTAAGTCGTCCTCTTTAACGCTATGTATTTAATTCGTAATGTCTGGAGCATATTTCAATATAATTAATTAATAAACATTACAACTTCACTTTAATAATTATTGACTTCATTCGTGGTTACGTTATATAATTGTATTCCGAGGCAATCAATGTTAATTTTGCGACGATGTTAATTTCCACTGTTTTTCAGCAAACGAGTTCCCGAGCTCGTTCGAGTCGATAGTGCGTAAGATCCTGCGGCTACTGTACCACGTAGTGGCACACATCTACCACTGCCACTTTAGGGAGGTGGCGCTTTTGGGGTTGCACGCTCACCTCAATTGTGTATTCGCCCACCTCACGCTCCTTAATCAACGCTTCAACCTTATAGACCCCAAGGAGACGGAGATCCTGGGGGACTTAGAGGCCGCCCTCTTGGGTAAGTTTTATACGCTATCACCGCGACCGTTGTTACCACCGATGCGGTATTGATCGATGCCGATTACGCAATGCCGACAAGAGATCCGAGACTGGATTGCGCGTTTTGACAAGTGTACTTTTTTTTTCTTGACGATCAATAAGTCATGTCTCAGGAAACGTTACTATAACCCTTCTCGTTACTATAATTTTTTGTCGAAACGTACATGATTGAATTAAATCAAGGCTCAGATTAAGTTAGAGAGTATTTATTTACAAAAGGAATAGAAGCTGTGTATGAAAGTGCTTTTGATATTTCTACGATATTCATTATCGACAACGGTGGAATTGACGTCAATACACAGAGAGAAGACTCCCTTGTTACGGATCAATTGCGCGATTAAGGGACGAACCCAATTACGGTGTATTAAGTGTATGTTTAGTCGACTATATTATACGGCCCAGAGAGATACATGCTCGATTCTATGCTATTGATCCCTCTTTTGGTTGTTTGCTTGCAGGTGACTCGACATCCGCGCCTTCGCAGACCTTAGCCATCCAGGAGACTCCGACCACTACGAACACTAGTAGTACCACCTAGATCGCTGCGATGCGTCATAGCGAGCGAGCAGAGGTTGCAGTTCCTGAGACTAGGTGACGATAGATGACGATACGTTCGTTCATTCGATTTCTTTTTTGTCTCTTTTTTTTCTTTTTGTAGATTACATGCGAAAAATAACGTTTATTGCGATATGATCGGCTGGTAAGAACGAAAAGAAGTACGAAAGAGTGAGAGAAAGAGAATGAAAGAGTGCGAGAGAGAATGAGAGAAAACAGTGATTCTGTAAAAACAAGAAAAAATATACCAGTAGTACCTGTACATAGCAAAGTGTGAACAACTACATGATGTAATTAGGTTCCTCTGTTTGTTGTTTGTGAGATTGTACTAGAGAGAGAAAGAACGAAAGAAAGAAGATGAAAGAGAGCGAGAGAATGCGCAAGAGTGACAAAGAACGAACATTGGTTATTATTGACAAAGCTAGTTGCTATAAGAGATAATTTGTTCTGTAAAAAATGATACAATAATAATATTGTAAAGTTAAAATAATACCAAATATATACCTGGTGTTAAGGCATGTGTTGTTGGTTACTTGAAAGTGCGTCACACAGGAATACAGATTTCCCTCGGAAGTGGGTCTGTGATCCCAGTTTCACGAAAATCCTTCGAGTCTTTAGTTAAGTTACTAAAACTCAATCTTCAAGATTCAAGAATCTCTAATTTTTCGCTTGTGAGCTCAAGTGCAAGCAGTGGTCGGCGCGTGAACGTGCTTCACCTCCACGATCCTGATTGCAGCGCAGAGATTCGCGATCTCCCTCAGGAATAAACCCACCGCTTCGGCTAACGGTTCGCAGAGATCCCTCAATGACGTCGCAATATTGTAGAGCAGAATCAATATCGGTTGCACGAGAGCGTTGAACAGGATAGATAGCAGTGGTTTTACAAAGTAATCCGCTATTAATTGAAGGATCCCCACCGTCAACGGCCGGATCACGCTGTAGAGCACGAAGCGTAAAAGCTGCAGAATAAAGGCCGTGACGAAGGCGATACCGATGTGAATCGTGCCGAAGATCTCCGCCCAAAAACGAGTTGCCGCCTGATCGGTCTTTTCGGCACATTTGTCCGTAATTAGTACAGGATGGCAATCGGTTGTTCGATAATATCTGCGAAAAGTATTATGTCCGAATGATTGATTATCGTTTCTTTGATCTTTTAGTTATAATATGAATTCAAAAATTTAAATTATTCTAAAAATTAAGACGAATTTGTTGCAAGAGAGCGTGAAGCAAATTGGAGAACATCCTTATGTTCTCCAAGAAATATTTTCGTCGAATGGTTAATACCTACGCGGAGTTTCCGTGATCAAAATAATAGATCTCGATCTTTTCCGCTATTTCTTCTCTCTTGAGTTTCGTTTTCATTGGATATTTAGGTGGTTTCGATTTGACAGTGTCGTACTTGGCATTCTTACTCGGTATCCCTTCCGACAGTTCTTTGTGGGAGACGAAAGGTTGAAATTCGTGGGGTGACTGCAGCACGTCGACGTGCTGTTTTAGCGCGCCGTTTGCACGCATCTTGGCATAATAGGGACATTGTACTTGTTTTAGCTTTATCTCATACATCTTATCTCTTTTGCCGTTTCTCGGCCGTTTCCAGCCTAAGCGGCTCCAGAATGGACGCGATTGTGGTTTATCTGAAAAATGCAACCATCATTACTATTTTCGATGCATCTTGATTTCGAGGCGTCTCTATGTACCTTCCTTGAGTTTCACAGGCAAAACGTAGCCATTGCTGAAACGATAAATCTGCTTTAAGAAATAGATAGACTAACAAGATAAGATACATGATGCAACGGACGGATGTTACATTTTGTGACTATGACAAAGGCATGGGAAACTCGATTTAAGTTGCGTTGCAGGTGGCTGGCTCCTCGATTTTTTTCGCTGTGACTGGCGATCCGGTCTTCCTGGAACCGTCGACGGGATATCGACTGGTGCAGCTACGCAGTAAGTTGCAATCAGCGATGCATCGGAACACTTGCAATCCGTTTCTGCATACAAAATGTATATAGAATAATTTAACAAAAAATAAAAATAAATAAAATAGACTTAGCGCAAGATGATTTGAAACAATGTACTAATTTAGATCTGCCCAAGATATTAATAGACTTCCCTCTATGCATTGACATTTTTGAGAAAAAAAATTGACTGTTCGACTAAAGAATCTGCTGTCAAAAAAATAATTGGTGTGATTTTGAGACGCTTTGTATATATATTTGCTTTCGTAGAACGTAGAAGAAATATGGCAATATGCCTTTGGGTTCTTCAACAGTGTCGGTCCTCTTATCGACCGTTTCGGTGCAGACCGCATTTACGTCGGAATTTATGGCCGAGGTAGCGTCATCCGAACGCAAGGACGTTAAATTGGAAGGTTCCGTCGTGTCAGCGCAGGAACAGTCCTCTCCGGTAACCATGTTAAGCGCATTTCCTTACGATCAAACACATAAAAAATTAAAATAACATCAACGTCAAATATAACTCAAACCAAACTGCAACATAAACTCGGAACAAAAACGATAACAAAAGCGACCTGCAGTCATATATACCATGATATAAGAAAACATCGTATTTTATTATATCATGAATTATGATACGTTATGTATTCAAATTGTTATTCTCGATTATATTCTCGGTATGGAAATTCGAATATAAATATTACAGACATACTAGAGTTATGATAATTAATATTAAAAATTAAAATACAAAAAAGATCAAATCCAATAAAATTTTCTGACGAAAGACCTATTGTAGATTATTGAAAAAAATAACGATGTTTATACGCGTAATTTTTAGCCTTTAAAAAGCATACAAGGAAATAAATAATTACAGCAAACAATTTTGTCACGATTGAAAATCGATTGTAAAACGTTATTCTGAGAATTGCTTACAATTAAAAAAGTTCTTTTTAAACTTATCTGTCATAGTTGCGGGAAAAATGGAAAAAAAAAGAAAATATAAAGCACGACGATTTAATTTTGCTTTCAAGAAAAAAGCATAACACACACACATATATAACTTCGCTTCAAATTGAGTTTTTATCGAGCGAAGTATTAGACATGTTAAACTTTTATTTATATCGAACAGAGTTGGAAGCAAAATAGGACGATTATCATTTAAAAAGATAATACAGGACGCACCATTATCATGTATATATTATGTTATAATTCATCAAAAATTTAACAGCAAACATTCAAACATTCAATGTATGCATGTTACATATATTTTTCATATTACCTCGCAAATCACAGTAACGATAAAGGTGTCGCATCGTGAATTATAACTATATCTATGAATCCATCTGTTTTTTCCTTTTTTTATAAGATATATTTCGTATAATCTTAAAATTACTTTTATGGAATTTAAGAAAATGTAGCGATGTGTAAGAAACGTGCGTGTGTTAATAACATTTATTATGACGCTGCAGGTATATTTTTCGGCTGTAAAAACGTATTATTTATATGTCGTATCATTTCGGTTGCTTAACGACGCATTGATATTCATGATTTGCGAGGATGAAAATCGGTATAATTTACACGAAAATCTGGACATTTATGTCAATTATCGCGTTTTATTTATAATGTAAATAAACGCGAAAATTATTATGCATCCATGTTATTCATCTTGTGTGAAATTCAGCCAAATTATATCGATTTCGATCCTGATCTCCAAATATTACACAATACATTAGAAGAAGTTAAGATTAATACAGCTTATTTCGACGGTTAGAGCTTCGAGTGTAGGAAATAATCACAACACAGCAGTTAACAAAATATATCAATGCTATTGTTTGCTACTAATCTCAGTTGGACTAGATTGAGAAATAAAAGTAATTAATGTAACAATCAAATCGAACCGTCCGACGCAAAGTAATCCTTTTAACAAACATAATTGTCCGACAAATAATATTATAATACAATTAGTTATGTCTTCTATGTATATTGATATATTTATAATATTTATACACGTATCTTTTGCTAACAACATTGACATGGAGTACTCGTTTTGCAGTAATCGTGTGATTGCTATGTCAAGTATATCCATATTAAAACTATCTGTGTTTTTCAACATTTTGTACACGAATGTTTCTCATCGTTCTGTACAAGAAGTTGTCGAAGGTGAAAATTCGTATTAACTATAATACAACCATTAAAAATCGAACCTAGATAGTTAAACTTATACTAATGATCTCGAAGACATACTTGCTTAAATCATATAAAGTCCTTACGTTAGAATCAATACTAAAATAAAGTAAAATACTTGTTTATAGACGCGTTAAAATAGACATTTACATATAAATAAATGATTACTAAATTTTTTATAATTGAAAAAAATTTCGTCGATTTAAATACATCATGTGTGATATTTCCTTTAGCATATTCTTACACGTATTTAGGATAATTACATATATATTAAATGTATATACTAAATATATACTTGTACCTATATTAATTGTAAATCAAAGCTGTACTGTGCAAATAACTTTTGATCGATTCATTTATATGTATATGCACTTATTGAAATCAAGAGTCCACATTAAAATTTTCTTCCTAGAAAATAAGAATACTTTACATTTAGTAAAACGTACTTTTCTAGGCTTAGAACAATCTACGCTGTACTTACGCAATTTTCATTTCCATGAGCGCATCTAAAAATAATACAATACATTTTTTCTTCATCAATCAATTTATCGGAATCGAAAGATTTGACAAGATATTCTATAAATTGACATTTCCTACATCCTCATTATAAAATGCTACCGTTAATTGGAATGTACAAGCAATAATTCTCATTTTTTCTCTGCAATATAATTTGTACATATGATTTGGAAGAATTATCATTTGGAGTTAAATAGTAAATTACAATAGACAGAGAGCATTCTCTGTTATATTTAGTCGATTTAAATAATTTCTTTGATGCATAACGATGCTCTAGACTTACTCTTTGTTTAACATATAAAAAGCGACTTTGTGACCTAAATGTTTTTGACAAGATATGCTTCATATGTTATAACACAGTTCTTAAATAAATATTACAAATAATTTGATAATATTGATTTGTAATCGCAAATATCGCATTATTATAAATATTACATTTTAGTCGCAACAGTAACCAATACAAATAGTAGTATGATCTCAACAAAAATTTGCGATGTCGAGTACATAAATGCATTTCAAGAAGCATAACATGGCACTTAATTCAGGTAGAGTCTCTTACAAATACGAACAATATAGACTAAACAGTATAAATAGTTCTTTTGGCTATAATAATTCTACCACACAGCATTTGATTTTCTTATGCGTTCTAACTTGCGTAATTTATAGCGATGTCACATAGGCCCCACATCTTTATTATTTATTTTATTTTTACACTTTTATATGGAATTTTAAACATTGCATTATTTGCATATTTATTTCTTGTCTCTCAATGAATTTTACCATTATGTATACTTATCAATTTTTTTAATTACAAATTATAGAATTCATCGAGAATAAATGCATATAAATATTCTTCGAATATTTTCAGCAATGAGAAATATACTTCCAATTATTCTGTTGATAATAAAGTAACTGTAACCACACGTAATGATTTTGTAGATTAAGCTACTTATATAATTATAAGTATTAGATTTATAAATATATAATCACTGAGATAGAGAGAGAGAGAAAGAATAGTATATATTTTCAAACTCTAAGTGCAAGTATCTGTTGAATCATCATTAGTTGCTATTTATGCATCGCAATATTGAAATCAGATGTGGAATGATCAATAAATGTCAGTAAATGAGCACAATTCAAGATAAATATTTACGTGTTTAATGTAAAGAATAGTTATCCTATTGTTTGGTAGAAACAAATCTCAATATTAGAGATAAAAATAGGATCATGTATAATTGAAATGATTGAAGAAATCAGTAATCTTATGTTGCCCAATTTCTATGTTACAGATTACTTTTTTAATCTTAATTTCTTTTTTATATGCCTTTTTCCATTTATCGATAATCGTAATTTTACAGCTTAAAAAAATAAAAATTAAACAACAGAAACTCATTCAGTATAACATGTATTTGGGCAATAAAGGATTAATTTGAATCATGAAATTTGTGCATTTGTATCGATTAATCACTCATTGATATATTTAAGTAGAATATAGGTGGGATATGCACATTCGCGCACAATATAACAGTCTTTTACGACAAATGAGTCGAAAAATTGTTATTTAGCGATTGATATATAGAACTACTTAGAGAATATGTGTTCGACGAAATCGTCGTGTATGCATAATTACTGCCATACTGGAAAGTCACTTACATGTTTGTGGCAACTCTTTGGTAGTCCAAGGAGTACGTCAGGCATAAGTGATATGGTGTATGTATGTGTGTACAATTAGCGTCTCATGGCTGCTTACAGAACTCTAAACGTACTGAAAATTATCTTTTTGCGTGAGCAAAGGTAACTTCTCGATACTTTGTTTGAGATCAAAACTGTGCAACCAGTCCGAGCTAGGTTTCGCCTTTACTCCGCAAAAACTAAAGTTACAAAAGTCGGCAGCATTCTGTAGGGCACCGCGATGGAACGGATTCCCCTGCTTGAAATGTTTGTAACGACCGGCATTCACACGTTCATTCGTTGTCATTCCGAGGACCATAATCTGTATAAACACATTAAAAATATATTATAATAGTAATATAATTCACAGTAATATAATTCAAAAATCAAGTATTCTAATTTTTGTTAATGATAAACTACAAAATATATAAAAATTATTAGAATTGTTGTAGTTATAGCTACAACTAGATAGAAATATATTTTTATAGCACGATTGCGCGACTATTGCCAAAGAACGATTTAAAATTCGGACCATTACGAAAACGCAAAACTTGCAAATTACGATAAAAAGAGGACATCAAAAGTAATTTCAAAAGCCGTATGAAACCAGGGCAAGTTCCCAATCAGCTGACCAACTAAGTAAAACAGATCTGATTAATACCTATATTTGAAACAACAAGAATAAAAGTCGAGCAAACGTGATAATAGTCGAGTGAGTGCGTCAAGTCATAATCATATACACGGTCTAAGCGCGACAGCCAGATCGGCATCTTATCGCAAGGGAATCTGATTCCCAAGCCGCGCAACATCATTGATCTCGAGTCTACCAGCTTACTATAAGGAAAATTGTAAATGTTATAGTGAGTGTTATTAACTTCGTTACAAAATGTGCTCTCTCACTCGTCCAATTCTGGCAACCTTCGTTTATACCCCGTACCAAGGGTACAACATAATAAAATTACAATATCTCTCTCACTATACCTGATAACATTGACAAGCTAACAAAGTTCCGACCCAGAAAAAATGAAGGGACGTGTTGGCTGCTACCCACATCACCCAAGCGTCACAGGTAGCTGCAGCTACTAGATAGTTGTCTGCACTATGACCATTCGTTAAATTTGACCAGCATTCAAATTGCCAATATTGTACACTGGCGAACAAAATAACGATGCACAATCCTAGCACAGATGTCAGAAATCCAAGAAAATACTTATGATTATGTGTACCTGAAAATTGTAGGATATAATAGCGACTATTCTATTTTAATTGTCTTATACTTAATTTTCATATAAAACATGTATAATTTATTAATTTTTACAAATAAGATAGAGAAAGCAGATAGAGAACACAAAATGAATAAAAATAAAAACAATTTAGAGTATCAAAATTTAAATATAGCAGAACTCCGTTTGCACTCCATTTATACGAACAAGCATGCTCAGTTTCAAATATCCGAACTTATAGTTGAACTCCTATTATTAAAACTATGGTGCCGTAGTTCAAATAACAGGAGTTCGACGTGCTCGATTCCATTTTCTGAATGCTAGCTGCTCTATTATCAGAACTAATAAGTCCTGGTAAGGAGGAGAGTTAGTGAACTTCTATTATCCGAACTATTCAATTATCAGAACTGTTTTCTCCCCTATTCAGATAAACGGAGTTCTACTGTAAACAGAGATAGCAATTTGATTAGTTAATAAAAGAATTATACATAGACACTATACAGAATATTTGTATCCACTTACCAATGCAATTATTAATCCATGGACAGTGATGATCGAATCGTGCTACACAACGATCACATGTAGCACAATGTTTAGATCTTATGGGTCTTCGAACTAAACAACTACTGCAGAACCATTGCGGCTCGAAACCACCTGATTCAGCCAATTCAATTATCGTCTGCAAACAAAGATACACATACGTTTGTCGTCCGTGTATGTGAAATAATTTTACATGTAAAAATAACAAGAAGTACATTTAATTTATCCTCGTGAGTAGCCGTAATAATTCCGGGATCACCTCGCCAAGACTGCAGAAAGCATATCCAGAGAGGAACAGATCCACCGACGAATAACAACCATAAATACCATGCTGCATGGATACCTAGCCAGAAAATCCATGTGACGTATATCCACATCTGAAAAAAGAAAAAAAAATCAGCATACAGTTTACAATTGACTGTATAAATCGGCAAGCAGTGAATCAATACATGTATTGACATAATTATTCATTAAAAATGCATAAAGTATATAAATAAGATATATTTATGGATAATAATACTGATAACTTGTAAACAATTTTATATTCCACTTTTTATATGTTTTATGTTATTAAAATCGCATTCAATTATCTATTGATAAGCATGTGAGAATTTACAGTTTCGAAATTTTCTTAATATTATATATAATTAATATTTTAAATATTACATTAGTTATAATTACTTTCATTATGTGCTACTAATATTTATTTTATCTATTGTATTACTGCAATATTGTATATAGTATTAGATTAACACTGGTTTTGAGCTTATCACCTTATCGACAATATTATTTATCACATTTAGCAGCTTATCGGAAATCGCTCATAAACGTCTTCGGTTATCTAGAGAATACGTCTTGGAATTATACTCACCTTAGTTGCAAAATAAATCGATACTGGCAAAACGTGAAACAGCCGTTCGTCGAACACAAAATGGTTCATTAGATACACCGCTACATAAAGGGTGATAAAGGCACCTAGTTTTAATAAATAATCCCATCCACTTTGTAAAACCATACCAATCAGATAAAATGCTATAAGCGGCGTACTGACCATACAATACCAACGAATTTTCTGTAAGAAAAATACATGATAATGAAACAACCATATAAAAGAATGGGAAAAGTCTAGCTTAATATCGTTCAAATTCTGTCTTAAAAAATTAACTTGAAAAAATATACAGATATTATAACATACTACGACACGTTTATGATATGTCATCATTACCTTATCTCTACACCATGTTCTCGTACGACCTTGTTTTTCTTTAATCTCGTCCCTGATCTTATGTTCTAACCATGTGGCACTGATGTGCGGACCTAGCAGCGTCATTGGCGTCTCATTTCGGAAATTGGGCAGATCTAACGAGGCTCCGTGTTGTACCAAGATGGATATCGCCGTGTTGTTTTTTGCTATAATGGCCCAATGCAGAGCGGTATTACCATACAGATTATCGGTAAGTGAGTGCGATGCACCGAGAGTCAATAACAATCGCGTTGGATCCAGACTGTAAAAAGAAAGACTTTAAAGTAACCAACATAACATTATTCTATTTGAAAAAACGAGTCACAGGTAGAATAATAATTCGGTACTCTGTGTACCTATTAACTTTATAGGCACTCCACATGAGAGGTGTCATGGCACTTCTATCTGGCATATTTGGATTTACGCCTTTTGCTACCAAATAAGCCACTATAGCCGTATAGCCAAATTGTGCCGCCAGATGTATGCAGGAGAAGCCTTCACAATCTCTCAAGGTTGGATCAGCACCTGCCCTCATTAGAATCACAACCGCGGAGAGATGGCCCTGTCTAGAAAGACAATTGAAAATAATTCTCTTTTCAAGTTTTTTTTTAAAGCAGTCTTATAAATTCACATTAAAAATGGAGACTAGTACTAAAAAGCTATGCAAATTTGTAGGAAACTTAATGCATTGCATAAAATTATTTATTTTCAAAAAATTTTTAATCATTAAAATTGTATATCATTCAGTTTAAATAATATTATATTAATATAATATTTGTTAAAATACTGACCTCGTGGCCCAATGCAATGGTGTGGAGGCTAAATCACCACCAATAGCATCAACTACAGCTCCCTTTGCAATGAGATATTTGACAATATCCCTGCGATTATTTATAGCAGCCCAATGCAATAACGTCACATTTTCTGAATCTGGCTGATTCACGTCGGCACCAGCTTCTACCAGCTGTGTCACTCGCTCCAACGCCCCATACTGCAAATATATCTCATTCAATCATCTCAGATCCATATAATTTAATAATATGAATTGCGCACTTATGAATTTATTGTAAATTTTCAAGATATAATGTGTAATCTTTTAAAGTATAAATTGAAAAAATAAATAGGTTCTTCAATTCGATCACTAACATTACCTGCGTGGCTCTGACAATATCGAAAGAGCTGCAATCTTGGGTAGCAGGTCGCACCGGTTCCTGATGAAGGCTGCTGGGGTCATCGGGCTCACCAGTGCCGTCGCCCTGGCAGGCAGTCTGCATCTGCAGCGCGTACATGCTATAACAGACAAAAGAACATATATTAAGTCTGAAGACTATACTTATACTAGCATAGAAAACATTAATGCAACAGATATAAAGTTGAATAAAGTTGTTACACAACTTTGAAATAATTTATATTCATACAAATAACCACTCCTAGCATTAGTGTATTTTTTTCTCATTTTTTTTCTCATTAGAAACCAGTTTTCTAATCTGTATCTTTTAAAAAATTTCAGACTTCTGCTTCATATAAAAACAAAATTTAATAAAAAAATAACTGAATAGAAAACAAAATAAATAAATAAAACAGTACCAACTCGTAAATAAATAAATATTATCGTAAATAACATAAATATTGAAATTTTGTTCTAGATTGTAATTTCAATGATATAAATTTTTAATATAGTAACAACTACTTGATCAGTTAATATTAAACACTGATGCAATTTATTATTCATTTTGCGATTGGACAAAAAAAATCAATGTTTTCTATCTGGAACTATGTTAATTAAAAAATCGATATCCTTGAATCTTAAATAAATGCTTGTTCCTCTTTGATGCACAATGTACTATTTTATATTCATGTCATTAACTAATGTTGTATGCCACAGTGTATATAAATCACATTAAATCGTATATGTTGTCAAGGCTATATAGGTCATATTCTTTTCAACTATTGTCTATCTTCAGTGAATACCTAAGAGAACACATTGGATTTGTTTATTTAGTTTTGCTTTTAAATTATGTATGAAATGAATACATAAATGTAAAATACATGTATACATATTTATACTTTAGAAAAAGAAGAAAGACACTTTTATATATGTTTCTTTTAACTATTACATCAAGTTTTTACATTTAAGACAAATTAGCAGTAAGAGAGGAAAAAAATATTATAATATATACATTAGTTTAATATATTGCATCTATTTAAGAAAATGCTATGCTAGCTCAGTTTGTAACGAGAATTAATGAAACACAAAAACGTCTGTAATTTGGAATTAAAATTAGATAGTATACATGTTTATATGAACTTCTTGAGTTTTAAATTTATTTCTGCCATTTCTAATGTTATGTCTACATGTTATAAAACATTCTGCATGTAAAACAGCTATATATTAAATATTAATTATAACAGCTTCTAAAAACATAATTTTTTGGGTTTAATTAATTCCTTGATGACTTTGATAGAAGCACACAGAATGTAGCTAATTTATTTTCTTGAATTATGATGCAAAGACAGATTCTATATAACAATTTTGTTAATCTTACAACGCTGTTTCACATGAAATCTTGATTATAAAATCAAAGTAGTAGTAGTAGTAGTACATTTTTATTTATTATGATATCGCATCACAAACTTGTCCTACTTCAGATTGTGAGATAATTTAAATAGATAACTACACAGAGATGAACAAGAAGCGATAGCTATTTTTCTACTTAAACAATTCAGAACTCTAAACGCAAGATGTATACCCCTTTCTTTTTCAGCGTATTTTAACGTATTTTGGAGTTCGACGCGGCGCGACTCACCCTCGGAACTCGCCCTCGACACGTTCTTGCTCCCCCAACAAATGGAGGGAGACGGAAAAACCGAAGAGAACTTGCCATACATTCGCTGATCGATCTTCGGAATGCGCACAAAAATAAATCGCTTTACATATACATAGGTATGTACATACAAGGATGTACAGCCCGGCTCACCTCGATCACGGTGTTTATGCGTTGTTAATGCGTAATGCGCATAGTAGCGGACGACGACGACCACTGCGTTCTCGCCCGAACCTCTAGTGACGCGAGACAAATAGTTAGTTTTGAGAGACGAACGGTATCGGTATCGTATTGCACTAGGAAGTGGGACACCGGCATATCACACGCGCACACACATGAACGTACGATGGCTGAGCCGTCGGGGTTGATCCTCGGTACGACACCCTCGATCACGTGACTATTCCTTTTTCAGCTTGCCGTTGGACTCGTCCTCTTCAACGATTTCGACGAAACGTTGCGAGTACGAGTACCAACAAGTATCGAACTACCACTTCCCGTTTCAGATTGCCGCTGTTATCACCTGCTCCATCGTCGTCTCCGTATTTTTTACGTACACGACGATCAGCGACGATGAGCCGGATGGACAGCGATATCGACCAACGCAAATAGACGCAAATAACGCATATGCCGCTTGGCTTGTCCGGTCGGCAAAGTCGGCAATCATTCGGCAAGAACCGGCAGATGAATTCTGAAGAATATCAGTAGAGACATCTATGAGCAGATAATTGTAAAATAATGTCATAAACGTAATAATAAATAGACTGACCGATCAATGGCCGGTATTCATAATCGAGTCTTATTTCAAGATAGTCTTAAGCGGGGAGCACAGACTTTTGCATAACGCATAACATGTAATGCATAAGAAATTCAATCAATCAGAATTCTTTATTTCATGGAAAGGAAGGAAACGGAGGGCTTTGATTGATACATTTTCTTATGCATTACGTGTTATGCGTTATGCAAGAGTCTGTGCTCCCCGCTT